>NW_027437576.1:300000-503203 GCF_965140245.1 Athene noctua
TTCTGAGAAAAAGCAAGCACGGAGGACGAGAATCGCTTTTCCCTGCGTAGCGTTCTGGGCAGCGGGTAGAACCAGGCAGCGAATTGCCGGCTAGCAGCTTCCCTGTGGCCGGGAAGTGCAAACGTACACGTTTTCGGCCGAAAACGCGTTTACCGGCGAAAACGCACACCACGGCTCTTTCTGAGAAAAAGCAAACACGGAGGACGAGAATCGCTTTTGCCCTGCGTAGCGTTCCGGGCAGCGGGTAGAACCAGGCAGAGAATTCCCGGCTAGCAGCTTCCCTGTGGCGGGGAAGTGCAAACGTACACGTTTTCGGCCGAAAAAGCGTTTTCCGGCGAAAACGCACACCACGGCTATTTCTGAGAAAAAGCAAGCACGGAGGACGAGAATCGCTTTTGCCCTGCGTAGCGTTCCGGGCAGCGGGTAGAACCAGGCAGAGAATTCCCGGCTAGCAGCTTCCCTGTGGCGTGGTAGTGCAAACGTACACGTTTTCGGCCGAAAACTCGTTTTCTGGCGAAAACGCACACCACGGCTCTTTCTGAGAAAAAGCAAGCACGGAGGACGAGAATCGCTTTTGCCCTGCGTAGCGTTCCGGGCAGCGGGTAGAACCAGGCAGAGAATTCCCGGCTAGCAGCTTCCCTGTGGCCGGGAAGTGCAAACGTACACGTTTTCGGCCGAAAACGCGTTTACCGGCGAAAACGCACACCACGCCTCTTTCTGAGAAAAAGCAAGCACGGAGGACGAGAATCGCTTTTGCCCTGCGTAGCGTTCCGGGCAGCGGGTAGAAATAGGCAGCGAATTGCCGGCTAGCAGCTTCCCTGTGGCCGGGAAGTGCAAACGTACACGTTTTCGGCCGAAAACGCGTTTTCCGGCGAAAAAGCACACCATGGCTCTTTCTGAGAAAAAGCAAGCACGGAGGACGAGAATCGCTTTAGCCCTGCGTAGCGTTCCGGGCAGCGGGTAGAACCAGGCAGAGAATTCCCGTCTAGCAGCTTCCCTGTGGCGGGGAAGTGCAAACGTACACGTTTTCGGCCGAAAACGCGTTTTCCCGCAAAAATGCACACCACGGCTCTTTCTGAGAAAAAGCAAGCACGGAGGACGAGAATCGCTTTTGCCCTGCGTAGCGTTCGGGGCAGCGGGTAGAACCAGGCAGAGATTTCCCGGCTAGCAGCTTCCCTGTGGCCGGGAAGTGCAAACGTACACGTTTTCGGCCGAAAACGCGTTTTCCGGCGAAAACGCACACCACGGCTCTTTCTGAGAAAAAGCAAGCACGGAGGACGAGAATCGCTTTTGCCCTGCGTAGCGTTCCGGGCAGCGGGTAGAACCAGGCAGAGAATTCCCGGCTAGCAGCTTCCCTGTGGCGGGGAAGTGCAAACGTACACGTTTTCGGCCGAAAACGCGTTTTCCGGCGAAAACGCACACCACGGCTCTTTCTGAGAAAAAGCAAGCACGGAGGACGAGAATCGCTTTTGCCCTGCGTAGCGTTCCGGGCAGCGGGTAGAACCAGGCAGAGAATTCTCGGCTAGCAGCTTCCCTGTGGCGGGGAAGTGCAAACGTACACGTTTTCGGCCGAAAACGCGTTTTCCGGCGAAAACGCACACCACGGCTCTTTCTGAGAAAAAGCAAGCACGGAGGACGAGAATCGCTTTTGCCCTGCGTAGCGTTCTGAGCAGCGGGTAGAAATAGGCAGCGAATTGCCGGCTAGCAGCTTCCCTGTGGCCGGGAAGTGCAAGCGTACACGTTTTCGGACGAAAACGCGTTTTCCGGCGAAAAAGCACACCACGGCTCTTTCTGAGAAAAAGCAAGCACGGAGGACGAGAATCGCTTTTGCCCTGCGTAGCGTTCCGGGCAGCGGGTAGAACCAGGCAGAGAATTCCCGGCTAGCAGCTTCCCTGTGGCGGGGAAGTGCAAACGTACACGTTTTCGGCCGAAAATGCGTTTTCCGGCGAAAACGCACACCACGGCTCTTTCTCAGAAAAAGCAAGCACGGAGGACGAGAATCGCTTTTGCCCTGCGTAGCGTTCCGGGCAGCGGGTAGAACCAGGCAGAGAATTCCCTGCTAGCAGCTTCCCTGTGGCCGGGAAGTGCAAACGTACACGTTTTCGGCCGAAAACGCGTTTTCCGGCGAAAACGCACACCACGGCTCTTTCTGAGAAAAAGCAAGCACGGAGGACGAGAATCGCTTTTGCCCTGCGTAGCGTTCCGGGCAGCGGGTAGAACCAGGCAGAGAATTCCCGGCTAGCAGCTTCCCTGTGGCGGGGAAGTGCAAACGTACACGTTTTCGGCCGAAAACGCGTTTTCTGGCGAAAACGCACACCACGGCTCTTTCTGAGAAAAAGCAAGCACGGAGGACGAGAATCGCTTTTCCCTGCGTAGCGTTCTGGGCAGCGGGTAGAACCAGGCAGCGAATTGCCGGCTAGCAGCTTCCCTGTGGCCGGGAAGTGCAAACGTACACGTTTTCGGCCGAAAACGCGTTTACCGGCGAAAACGCACACCACGGCTCTTTCTGAGAAAAAGCAAGCACGGAGGACGAGAATCGCTTTTGCCCTGCGTAGCGTTCCGGGCAGCGGGTAGAACCAGGCAGAGAATTCCCGGCTAGCAGCTTCCCTGTGGCGGGGAAGTGCAAACGTACACGTTTTCGGCCGAAAACTCGTTTTCTGGCGAAAACGCACACCACGGCTCTTTCTGAGAAAAAGCAAGCACGGAGGACGAGAATCGCTTTTGCCCTGCGTAGCGTTCTGGGCAGCGGGTAGAACCAGGCAGAGAATTCCCGGCTAGCAGCTTCCCTGTGGCCGGGAAGTGCAAACGTACACGTTTTCGGCCGAAAACGCGTTTACCGGCGAAAACGCACACCACGCCTCTTTCTGAGAAAAAGCAAGCACGGAGGACGAGAATCGCTTTTGCCCTGCGTAGCGTTCCGGGCAGCGGGTAGAAATAGGCAGCGAATTGCCGGCTAGCAGCTTCCCTGTGGCCGGGAAGTGCAAACGTACACGTTTTCGGCCGAAAACGCGTTTTCCGGCGAAAAAGCACACCATGGCTCTTTCTGAGAAAAAGCAAGCACGGAGGACGAGAATCGCTTTTGCCCTGCGTAGCGTTCCGGGCAGCGGGTAGAACCAGGCAGAGAATTCCCGTCTAGCAGCTTCCCTGTGGCGGGGAAGTGCAAACGTACACGTTTTCGGCCGAAAACGCGTTTTCCCGCAAAAATGCACACCACGGCTCTTTCTGAGAAAAAGCAAGCACGGAGGACGAGAATCGCTTTTGCCCTGCGTAGCGTTCCGGGCAGCGGGTAGAACCAGGCAGAGAATTCCCGGCTAGCAGCTTCCCTGTGGCCGGGAAGTGCAAACGTACACGTTTTCGGCGGAAAACGCGTTTTCCGGAGAAAACGCACACCACGGCTCTTTCTGAGATAAAGCAAGCACGGAGGACGAGAATCGCTTTTGCCCTGCGTAGCGTTCTGAGCAGCGGGAAGAAATAGGCAGCGAATTGCCGGCTAGCAGCTTCCCTGTGGCCGGGAGGTGCAAACGTACACGTTTTCGGACGAAAACGCGTTTTCCGGCGAAAAAGCACACCACGGCTCTTTCTGAGAAAAAGCAAGCACGGAGGACGAGAATCGCTTTTGCCCTGCGTAGCGTTCCGGGCAGCGGGTAGAACCAGGCAGAGAATTCCCGGCTAGCAGCTTCCCTGTGGCGGGGAAGTGCAAACGTACACGTTTTCGGCCGAAAATGCGTTTTCCGGCGAAAACGCACACCACGGTTCTTACTGAGAAAAAGCAAGCACGGAGGACGAGAATCGCTTTTGCCCTGCGTAGCGTTCCGGGCAGCGGGTAGAACTAGGCAGAGATTTCCCGGCTAGCAGCTTCCCTGTGGCGGGGAAGTGCAAACGTACACGTTTTCGGCCGAAAACGCGTTTTCCGGCGAAAACGCACACCACGGCTCTTTCTGAGAAAAAGCAAGCACGGAGGACGAGAATCGCTTTTGCCCTGCGTAGCGTTCCGGGCAGCGGGTAGAACCAGGCAGAGAATTCCCGGCTAGCAGCTTCCCTGTGGCGGGGAAGTGCAAACGTACACGTTTTCGGCCGAAAACGCGTTTTCCGGCGAAAACGCACACCACGGCTCTTTCTGAGAAAAAGCAAGCACGGAGGACGAGAATCGCTTTTGCCCTGCGTAGCGTTCCGGGCAGCGGGTAGAACCAGGCAGAGAATTCCCGGCTAGCAGCTTCCCTGTGGCCGGGAAGTGCAAACGTACACGTTTTCGGACGAAAACGCGTTTTCCGGCGAAAAAGCACACCACTGCTCTTTCTGAGAAAAAGCAAGCACGGAGGACGAGAATCGCTTTTGCCCTGCGTAGCGTTCCGGGCAGCGGGTAGAACCAGGCAGAGAATTCCCGGCTAGCAGCTTCCCTGTGGCGGGGAAGTGCAAACGTACACGTTTTCGGCCGAAAACGCGTTTTCCGGCGAAAACGCACACCACGGCTCTTTCTCAGAAAAAGCAAGCACGGAGGACGAGAATCGCTTTTGCCCTGCGTAGCGTTCCGGGCAGCGGGTAGAACCAGGCAGAGAATTCCCGGCTAGCAGCTTCCCTGTGGCCGGGAAGTGCAAACGTACACGTTTTCGGCCGAAAACGCGTTTTCCGGCGAAAACGCACACCACGGCTCTTTCTGAGAAAAAGCAAGCACGGAGGACGAGAATCGCTTTTGCCCTGCGTAGCGTTCCGGGCAGCGGGTAGAACCAGGCAGAGAATTCCCGGCTAGCAGCTTCCCTGTGGCGGGGAAGTGCAAACGTACACGTTTTCGGCCGAAAACGCGTTTTCTGGCGAAAACGCACACCACGGCTCTTTCTGAGAAAAAGCAAGCACGGAGGACGAGAATCGCTTTTCCCTGCGTAGCGTTCCGGGCAGCGGGTAGAACCAGGCAGAGAATTCCCGGCTAGCAGCTTCCCTGTGGCCGGAAGTGCAAACGTACACGTTTTCGGCCGAAAACGCGTTTACCGGCGAAAACGCACACCATGGCTCTTTCTCAGAAAAAGCAAGCACGGAGGACGAGAATCGCTTTTGCCCTGCGTAGCGTTCCGGGCAGCGGGTAGAACCAGGCAGAGAATTCCCGGCTAGCAGCTTCCCTGTGGCCGGGAAGTGCAAACGTACACGTTTTCGGCCGAAAACGCGTTTTCCGGCGAAAACGCACACCACGGCTCTTTCTGAGAAAAAGCAAGCACGGAGGACGAGAATCGCTTTTGCCCCGCGTAGCGTTCTGAGCAGCGGGTAGAAATAGGCAGCCAATTGCCGGCTAGCAGCTTCCCTGTGGCCGGGAAGTGCAAACGTACACGTTTTCGGCCGAAAACGCGTTTTCCGGCGAAAAAGCACACCATGGCTCTTTCTGAGAAAAAGCAAGCACGGAGGACGAGAATCGCTTTTGCCCTGCGTAGCCTTCCGGGCAGCGGGTAGAACCAGGCAGAGAATTCCCGTCTAGCATCTTCCCTGTGGCGGGGAAGTGCAAACGTACACGTTTTCGGCCGAAAACGCGTTTTCCCGCAAAAACGCACACCACGGCTCTTTCTGAGAAAAAGCAAGCACGGAGGACGAGAATCGCTTTTGCCCTGCGTAGCGTTCCGGGCAGCGGGTAGAACCAGGCAGAGAATTCCCGGCTAGCAGCTTCCCTGTGGCCGGGAAGTGCAAACGTACACGTTTTCGGCCGAAAACGCGTTTTCCCGCGAAAACGCACACCACGGCTCTTTCTGAGAAAAAGCAAGCACGGAGGACGAGAATCGCTTTTGCCCTGCGTAGCGTTCCGGGCAGCGGGTAGAACCAGGCAGAGAATTCCCGGCTAGCAGCTTCCCTGTGGCGGGGAAGTGCAAACGTACACGTTTTCGGCCGAAAATGCGTTTTCCGGCGAAAACGCACACCACGGCTCTTTCTCAGAAAAAGCAAGCACGGAGGACGAGAATCGCTTTTGCCCTGCGTAGCGTTCCGGGCAGCGGGTAGAACCAGGCAGAGAATTCCCGGCTAGCAGCTTCCCTGTGGCCGGGAAGTGCAAACGTACACGTTTTCGGCCGAAAACGCGTTTTCCGGCGAAAACGCACACCACGGCTCTTTCTGAGAAAAAGCAAGCACGGAGGACGAGAATCGCTTTTGCCCTGCGTAGCGTTCCGGGCAGCGGGTAGAACCAGGCAGAGAATTCCCGGCTAGCAGCTTCCCTGTGGCGGGGAAGTGCAAACGTACACGTTTTCGGCCGAAAACGCGTTTTCTGGCGAAAACGCACACCACGGCTCTTTCTGAGAAAAAGCAAGCACGGAGGACGAGAATCGCTTTTCCCTGCGTAGCGTTCCGGGCAGCGGGTAGAACCAGGCAGAGAATTCCCGGCTAGCAGCTTCCCTGTGGCCGGGAAATGCAAACGTACACGTTTTCGGCCGAAAACGCGTTTACCGGCGAAAACGCACACCACGGCTCTTTCTGAGAAAAAGCAAGCACGGAGGACGAGAATCGCTTTTGCCCTGCGTAGCGTTCCGGGCAGCGGGTAGAACCAGGCAGAGAATTCCCGGCTAGCAGCTTCCCTGTGGCCGGGAAGTGCAAACGTACACGTTTTCGGCCGAAAACGCGTTTTCCGGCGAAAACGCACACCACGGCTCTTTCTGAGAAAAAGCAAGCACGGAGGACGAGAATCGCTTTTGCCCCGCGTAGCGTTCTGAGCAGCGGGTAGAAATAGGCAGCGAATTGCCGGCTAGCAGCTTCCCTGTGGCCGGGAAGTGCAAACGTACACGTTTTCGGCCGAAAACGCGTTTTCCGGCGAAAAAGCACACCATGGCTCTTTCTGAGAAAAAGCAAGCACGGAGGACGAGAATCGCTTTTGCCCTGCGTAGCCTTCCGGGCAGCGGGTAGAACCAGGCAGAGAATTCCCGTCTAGCAGCTTCCCTGTGGCGGGGAAGTGCAAACGTACACGTTTTCGGCCGAAAACGCGTTTTCCCGCAAAAACGCACACCACGGCTCTTTCTGAGAAAAAGCAAGCACGGAGGACGAGAATCGCTTTTGCCCTGCGTAGCGTTCCGGGCAGCGGGTAGAACCAGGCAGAGAATTCCCGGCTAGCAGCTTCCCTGTGGCCGGGAAGTGCAAACGTACACGTTTTCGGCCGAAAACGCGTTTTCCCGCGAAAACGCACACCACGGCTCTTTCTGAGAAAAAGCAAGCACGGAGGACGAGAATCGCTTTTGCCCTGCGTAGCGTTCCGGGCAGCGGGTAGAACCAGGCAGAGAATTCCTGGCTAGCAGCTTCCCTGTGGCCGGGAAGTGCAAACGTACACGTTTTCGGCCGAAAACGCGTTTTCCGGCGAAAACGCACACCACGGCTCTTTCTGAGAAAAAGCAAGCACGGAGGACGAGAATCGCTTTTCCCTGCGTAGCGTTCCGGGAGCGGGTAGAACCAGGCAGAGAATTCCCGGCTAGCAGCTTCCCTGTGGCCGGGAAGTGCAAACGTACACGTTTTCGGCCGAAAACGCGTTTTCCGGCGAAAACGCACACCACGGCTCTTTCTGAGAAAAAGCAAGCACGGAGGACGAGAATCGCTTTTGCCCTGCGTAGCGTTCCGGGCAGCGGGTAGAACCAGGCAGAGATTTCCCGGCTAGCAGCTTCCCTGTGGCCGGGAAGTGCAAACGTACACGTTTTCGCCGAAAACACGTTTTGCGGCGAAAACGCACACCACGGCTCTTTCTGAGAAAAAGCAAGCACGGAGGACGAGAATCGCTTTTGCCCTGCTTAGCGTTCCGGGCAGCGGGTAGAACCAGGCAGAGAATTCCCGGCTAGCAGCTTCCCTGTGGCCGGGAAGTGCAAACGTACACGTTTTCGGCCGAAAACGCGTTTTCCGGCGAAAACGCACACCACGGCTCTTTCTGAGAAAAAGCAAGCACGGAGGACGAGAATCGCTTTTGCCCTGCGTAGCGTTCCGGGCAGCGGGTAGAACCAGGCAGAGAATTCCCGGCTAGCAGCTTCCCTGTGGCCGGGAAGTGCAAACGTACACGTTTTCGGCCGAAAACGCGTTTTCCGGCGAAAACGCACACCACGGCTCTTTCTGAGAAAAAGCAAGCACGGAGGACGAGAATCGCTTTTGCCCTGCGTAGCGTTCCGGGCAGCGGGTAGAACCAGGCAGAGAATTCCCGGCTAGCAGCTTCCCTGTGGCCGGGAAGTGCAAACGTACACGTTTTCGGCCGAAAACGCGTTTTCCGGCGAAAACGCACACCACGGCTCTTTCTGAGAAAAAGCAAGCACGGAGGACGAGAATCGCTTTTGCCCTGCGTAGCGTTCCGGGCAGCGGGTAGAACCAGGCAGAGAATTCCCGGCTAGCAGCTTCCCTGTGGCCGGGAAGTGCAAACGTACACGTTTTCGGCCGAAAACGCGTTTTCTGGCGAAATCGCACACCACGGCTCTTTCTGAGAAAAAGCAAGCACGGAGGACGAGAATCGCTTTTGCCCTGCGTAGCGTTCCGGGCAGCGGGTAGAACCAGGCAGCGAATTGCCGGCTAGCAGCTTCCCTGTGGCCGGGAAGTGCAAACGTACACGTTTTCGGCCGAAAACGCGTTTTCCGGCGAAAACGCACACCACGGCTCTTTCTGAGAAAAAGCAAGCACGGAGGACGAGAATCGCTTTTGCCCTGCGTAGCGTTCCGGGCAGCGGGTAGAACCAGGCAGAGAATTCCCGGCTAGCAGCTTCCCTGTGGCCGGGAAGTGCAAACGTACACGTTTTCGGCCGAAAACGCGTTTTCCGGCGAAAACGCACACCACGGCTCTTTCTCAGAAAAAGCAAGCACGGAGGACGAGAATCGCTTTTGCCCTACGTAGTGTTCCGGGCAGCGGGTAGAACGAGGCAGAGAATTCCCGGCTAGCATCTTCCCTGTGGCCGGGAAGTGCAAACGTACACCTTTTCGGCCGAAAACGCGTTTTCCGGCGAAAACGCACACCACGGCTCTTTCTGAGAAAAAGCAAGCACGGAGGACGAGAATCGCTTTTGCCCTGCGTAGCGTTCCGGGCAGCGGGTAGAACCAGGCAGAGAATTCCCGGCTAGCAGCTTCCCTGTGGCCGGGAAGTGCAAACGTACACATTTTCGCCGAAAACACGTTTTCCGGCGAAAACGCACACCACGGCTCTTTCTGAGAAAAAGCAAGCACGGAGGACGAGAATCGCTTTTGCCCTGCGTAGCGTTCCGGGCAGCGGGTAGAACCAGGCAGAGAATTCCCGGCTAGCAGCTTCCCTGTGGCCGGGAAGTGCAAACGTACACGTTTTCGGCCGAAAACGCGTTTACCGGCGAAAACGCACACCACGGCTCTTTCTGAGAAAAAGCAAGCACGGAGGACGAGAATCGCTTTTGCCCTGCGTAGCATTCCGGGCAGCGGGTAGAACCAGGCAGCGAATTGCCGGCTAGCAGCTTCCCTGTGGCCGGGAAGTGCAAACGTACACGTTTTCGGCCGAAAACGCGTTTTCCGGCGAAAACGCACACCACGGCTCTTTCTGAGAAAAAGCAAGCACGGAGGACGAGAATCGCTTTTGCCCTGCGTAGCGTTCCGGGCAGCGGGTAGAACCAGGCAGAGAATTCCCGGCTAGCAGCTTCCCTGTGGCGGGGAAGTGCAAACGTACACGTTTTCGGCCGAAAACGCGTTTTCCGGCGAAAACGCACACCACGGCTCTTTCTGAGAAAAAGCAAGCACGGAGGACGAGAATCGCTTTTGCCCTGCGTAGCGTTCTGAGCAGCGGGTAGAAATAGGCAGCGAATTGCCGGCTAGCAGCTTCCCTGTGGCCGGGAAGTGCAAACGTACACGTTTTCGGACGAAAACGCGTTTTCCGGCGAAAAAGCACACCACGGCTCTTTCTGAGAAAAAGCAAGCACGGAGGACGAGAATCGCTTTTGCCCTGCGTAGCGTTCCGGGCAGCGGGTAGAACCAGGCAGAGAATTCCCGGCTAGCAGCTTCCCTGTGGCGGGGAAGTGCAAACGTACACGTTTTCGGCCGAAAATGCGTTTTCCGGCGAAAACGCACACCACGGCTCTTTCTCAGAAAAAGCAAGCACGGAGGACGAGAATCGCTTTTGCCCTGCGTAGCGTTCCGGGCAGCGGGTAGAACCAGGCAGAGATTTCCCGGCTAGCAGCTTCCCTGTGGCCGGGAAGTGCAAACGTACACGTTTTCGGCCGAAAACGCGTTTTCCGGTGAAAACGCACACCACGGCTCTTTCTGAGAAAAAGCAAGCACGGAGGACGAGAATCGCTTTTGCCCTGCGTAGCGTTCCGGGCAGCGGGTAGAACCAGGCAGAGAATTCCCGGCTAGCAGCTTCCCTGTGGCCGGGAAGTGCAAACGTACACGTTTTCGGCCGAAAACGCGTTTTCCGGCGAAAACGCACACCACGGCTCTTTCTGAGAAAAAGCAAGCACGGAGGACGAGAATCGCTTTTCCCTGCGTAGCGTTCCGGGCAGCGGGTAGAACCAGGCAGAGAATTCCCGGCTAGCAGCTTCCCTGTGGCCGGGAAGTGCAAACGTACACGTTTCGGCCGAAAACGCGTTTTCCGGCGAAAACGCACACTACGGCTCTTTCTGAGAAAAAGCAAGCACGGAGGACGAGAATCGCTTTTCCCTGCGTAGCGTTCCGGGCAGCGGGTAGAACCAGGCAGAGAATTCCCGGCTAGCAGCTTCCCTGTGGCCGGGAAGTGCAAACGTACACGTTTTCGGCCGAAAACGCGTTTTCCGGCGAAAACGCACACCACGGCTCTTTCTGAGAAAAAGCAAGCACGGAGGACGAGAATCGCTTTTGCCCTGCGTAGCGTTCCGGGCAGCGGGTAGAACCAGGCAGAGAATTCCCGGCTAGCAGCTTCCCTGTGGCCGGGAAGTGCAAACGTACACGTTTTCGCCGAAAACACGTTTTGCGGCGAAAACGCACACCACGGCTCTTTCTGAGAAAAAGCAAGCACGGAGGACGAGAATCGCTTTTGCCCTGCGTAGCGTTCCGGGCAGCGGGTAGAACCAGGCAGAGAATTCCCGGCTAGCAGCTTCCCTGTGGCCGGGAAGTGCAAACGTACACGTTTTCGGCCGAAAACGCGTTTTCCGGCGAAAACGCACACCACGGCTCTTTCTGAGAAAAAGCAAGCACGGAGGACGAGAATCGCTTTTGCCCTGCGTAGCGTTCCGGGCAGCGGGTAGAACCAGGCAGAGAATTCCCGGCTAGCAGCTTCCCTGTGGCCGGGAAGTGCAAACGTACACGTTTTCGGCCGAAAACGCGTTTTCCGGCGAAAACGCACACCACGGCTCTTTCTGAGAAAAAGCAAGCACGGAGGACGAGAATCGCTTTTGCCCTGCGTAGCGTTCCGGGCAGCGGGTAGAACCAGGCAGAGAATTCCCGGCTAGCAGCTTCCCTGTGGCCGGGAAGTGCAAACGTACACGTTTTCGGCCGAAAACGCGTTTTCCGGCGAAAACGCACACCACGGCTCTTTCTGAGAAAAAGCAAGCACGGAGGACGAGAATCGCTTTTGCCCTGCGTAGCGTTCCGGGCAGCGGGTAGAACCAGGCAGAGAATTCCCGGCTAGCAGCTTCCCTGTGTCCGGGAAGTGCAAACGTACACGTTTTCGGCCGAAAACGCGTTTTCTGGCGAAATCGCACACCACGGCTCTTTCTGAGAAAAAGCAAGCACGGAGGACGAGAATCGCTTTTGCCCTGCGTAGCGTTCCGGGCAGCGGGTAGAACCAGGCAGCGAATTGCCGGCTAGCAGCTTCCCTGTGGCCGGGAAGTGCAAACGTACACGTTTTCGGCCGAAAACGCGTTTTCTGGCGAAAACGCACACCACGGCTCTTTCTGAGAAAAAGCAAGCACGGAGGACGAGAATCGCTTTTGCCCTGCGTAGTGTTCCGGGCAGCGGGTAGAACCAGGCAGAGAATTCCCGTCTAGCAGCTTCCCTGTGGCCGGGAAGTGCAAACGTACACGTTTTCGGCCGAAAACGCGTTTTCCGGCGAAAACGCACACCACGGCTCTTTCTGAGAAAAAGCAAGCACGGAGGACGAGAATCGCTTTTGCCCTGCGTAGCGTTCCGGGCAGCGGGTAGAACCAGGCAGAGAATTCCCGGCTAGCAGCTTCCCTGTGGCGGGGAAGTGCAAACGTACACGTTTTCGGCCGAAAACGCGTTTTCCGGCGAAAACGCACACCACGGCTCTTTCTCAGAAAAAGCAAGCACGGAGGACGAGAATCGCTTTTGCCCTACGTAGTGTTCCGGGCAGCGGGTAGAACCAGGCAGAGAATTCCCGGCTAGCATCTTCCCTGTGGCCGGGAAGTGCAAACGTACACCTTTTCGGCCGAAAACGCGTTTTCCGGCGAAAACGCACACCACGGCTCTTTCTGAGAAAAAGCAAGCACGGAGGACGAGAATCGCTTTTGCCCTGCGTAGCGTTCCGGGCAGCGGGTAGAACCAGGCAGAGAATTCCCGGCTAGCAGCTTCCCTGTGGCCGGGAAGTGCAAACGTACACATTTTCGCCGAAAACACGTTTTCCGGCGAAAACGCACACCACGGCTCTTTCTGAGAAAAAGCAAGCACGGAGGACGAGAATCGCTTTTGCCCTGCGTAGCGTTCCGGGCAGCGGGTAGAACCAGGCAGAGAATTCCCGGCTAGCAGCTTCCCTGTGGCCGGGAAGTGCAAACGTACACGTTTTCGGCCGAAAACGCGTTTACCGGCGAAAACGCACACCACGGCTCTTTCTGAGAAAAAGCAAGCACGGAGGACGAGAATCGCTTTTGCCCTGCGTAGCATTCCGGGCAGCGGGTAGAACCAGGCAGCGAATTGCCGGCTAGCAGCTTCCCTGTGGCCGGGAAGTGCAAACGTACACGTTTTCGGCCGAAAACGCGTTTTCCGGCGAAAACGCACACCACGGCTCTTTCTGAGAAAAAGCAAGCACGGAGGACGAGAATCGCTTTTGCCCTGCGTAGCGTTCCGGGCAGCGGGTAGAACCAGGCAGAGAATTCCCGGCTAGCAGCTTCCCTGTGGCGGGGAAGTGCAAACGTACACGTTTTCGGCCGAAAACGCGTTTTCCGGCGAAAACGCACACCACGGCTCTTTCTGAGAAAAAGCAAGCACGGAGGACGAGAATCGCTTTTGCCCTGCGTAGCGTTCTGAGCAGCGGGTAGAAATAGGCAGCGAATTGCCGGCTAGCAGCTTCCCTGTGGCCGGGAAGTGCAAACGTACACGTTTTCGGACGAAAACGCGTTTTCCGGCGAAAAAGCACACCACGGCTCTTTCTGAGAAAAAGCAAGCACGGAGGACGAGAATCGCTTTTGCCCTGCGTAGCGTTCCGGGCAGCGGGTAGAACCAGGCAGAGAATTCCCGGCTAGCAGCTTCCCTGTGGCGGGGAAGTGCAAACGTACACGTTTTCGGCCGAAAATGCGTTTTCCGGCGAAAACGCACACCACGGCTCTTTCTCAGAAAAAGCAAGCACGGAGGACGAGAATCGCTTTTGCCCTGCGTAGCGTTCCGGGCAGCGGGTAGAACCAGGCAGAGATTTCCCGGCTAGCAGCTTCCCTGTGGCCGGGAAGTGCAAACGTACACGTTTTCGGCCGAAAACGCGTTTTCCGGTGAAAACGCACACCACGGCTCTTTCTGAGAAAAAGCAAGCACGGAGGACGAGAATCGCTTTTGCCCTGCGTAGCGTTCCGGGCAGCGGGTAGAACCAGGCAGAGAATTCCCGGCTAGCAGCTTCCCTGTGGCCGGGAAGTGCAAACGTACACGTTTTCGGCCGAAAACGCGTTTTCCGGCGAAAACGCACACCACGGCTCTTTCTGAGAAAAAGCAAGCACGGAGGACGAGAATCGCTTTTCCCTGCGTAGCGTTCCGGGCAGCGGGTAGAACCAGGCAGAGAATTCCCGGCTAGCAGCTTCCCTGTGGCGGGGAAGTGCAAATGTACACGTTTTCGGCCGAAAACGCGTTTTCCGGCGAAAACGCACACTACGGCTCTTTCTGAGAAAAAGCAAGCACGGAGGACGAGAATCGCTTTTGCCCTGCGTAGCGTTCCGGGCAGCGGGTAGAACCAGGCAGAGAATTCCCGGCTAGCAGCTTCCCTGTGGCCGGGAAGTGCAAACGTACACGTTTTCGCCGAAAACACGTTTTGCGGCGAAAACGCACACCACGGCTCTTTCTGAGAAAAAGCAAGCACGGAGGACGAGAATCGCTTTTGCCCTGCGTAGCGTTCCGGGCAGCGGGTAGAACCAGGCAGAGAATTCCCGGCTAGCAGCTTCCCTGTGGCCGGGAAGTGCAAACGTACACGTTTTCGGCCGAAAACGCGTTTTCCGGCGAAAACGCACACCACGGCTCTTTCTGAGAAAAAGCAAGCACGGAGGACGAGAATCGCTTTTGCCCTGCGTAGCGTTCCGGGCAGCGGGTAGAACCAGGCAGAGAATTCCCGGCTAGCAGCTTCCCTGTGGCCGGGAAGTGCAAACGTACACGTTTTCGGCCGAAAACGCGTTTTCCGGCGAAAACGCACACCACGGCTCTTTCTGAGAAAAAGCAAGCACGGAGGACGAGAATCGCTTTTGCCCTGCGTAGCGTTCCGGGCAGCGGGTAGAACCAGGCAGAGAATTCCCGGCTAGCAGCTTCCCTGTGGCCGGGAAGTGCAAACGTACACGTTTTCGGCCGAAAACGCGTTTTCCGGCGAAAACGCACACCACGGCTCTTTCTGAGAAAAAGCAAGCACGGAGGACGAGAATCGCTTTTGCCCTGCGTAGCGTTCCGGGCAGCGGGTAGAACCAGGCAGAGAATTCCCGGCTAGCAGCTTCCCTGTGGCCGGGAAGTGCAAACGTACACGTTTTCGGCCGAAAACGCGTTTTCTGGCGAAATCGCACACCACGGCTCTTTCTGAGAAAAAGCAAGCACGGAGGACGAGAATCGCTTTTGCCCTGCGTAGCGTTCCGGGCAGCGGGTAGAACCAGGCAGCGAATTGCCGGCTAGCAGCTTCCCTGTGGCCGGGAAGTGCAAACGTACACGTTTTCGGCCGAAAACGCGTTTTCTGGCGAAAACGCACACCACGGCTCTTTCTGAGAAAAAGCAAGCACGGAGGACGAGAATCGCTTTTGCCCTGCGTAGTGTTCCGGGCAGCGGGTAGAACCAGGCAGAGAATTCCCGTCTAGCAGCTTCCCTGTGGCCGGGAAGTGCAAACGTACACGTTTTCGGCCGAAAACGCGTTTTCCGGCGAAAACGCACACCACGGCTCTTTCTGAGAAAAAGCAAGCACGGAGGACGAGAATCGCTTTTGCCCTGCGTAGCGTTCCGGGCAGCGGGTAGAACCAGGCAGAGAATTCCCGGCTAGCAGCTTCCCTGTGGCCGGGAAGTGCAAACGTACACGTTTTCGGCCGAAAACGCGTTTTCCGGCGAAAACGCACACCACGGCTCTTTCTCAGAAAAAGCAAGCACGGAGGACGAGAATCGCTTTTGCCCTACGTAGTGTTCCGGGCAGCGGGTAGAACCAGGCAGAGAATTCCCAGCTAGCATCTTCCCTGTGGCCGGGAAGTGCAAACGTACACGTTTTCGGCCGAAAACGCGTTTTCCGGCGAAAACGCACACCACGGCTCTTTCTGAGAAAAAGCAAGCACGGAGGACGAGAATCGCTTTTGCCCTGCGTAGCGTTCCGGGCAGCGGGTAGAACCAGGCAGAGAATTCCCGGCTAGCAGCTTCCCTGTGGCCGGGAAGTGCAAACGTACACATTTTCGCCGAAAACACGTTTTCCGGCGAAAACGCACACCACGGCTCTTTCTGAGAAAAAGCAAGCACGGAGGACGAGAATCGCTTTTGCCCTGCGTAGCGTTCCGGGCAGCGGGTAGAACCAGGCAGAGAATTCCCGGCTAGCAGCTTCCCTGTGGCCGGGAAGTGCAAACGTACACGTTTTCGGCCGAAAACGCGTTTACCGGCGAAAACGCACACCACGGCTCTTTCTGAGAAAAAGCAAGCACGGAGGACGAGAATCGCTTTTGCCCTGCGTAGCATTCCGGGCAGCGGGTAGAACCAGGCAGCGAATTGCCGGCTAGCAGCTTCCCTGTGGCCGGGAAGTGCAAACGTACACGTTTTCGGCCGAAAACGCGTTTTCCGGCGAAAACGCACACCACGGCTCTTTCTGAGAAAAAGCAAGCACGGAGGACGAGAATCGCTTTTGCCCTGCGTAGCGTTCCGGGCAGCGGGTAGAACCAGGCAGAGAATTCCCGGCTAGCAGCTTCCCTGTGGCGGGGAAGTGCAAACGTACACGTTTTCGGCCGAAAACGCGTTTTCCGGCGAAAACGCACACCACGGCTCTTTCTGAGAAAAAGCAAGCACGGAGGACGAGAATCGCTTTTGCCCTGCGTAGCGTTCTGAGCAGCGGGTAGAAATAGGCAGCGAATTGCCGGCTAGCAGCTTCCCTGTGGCCGGGAAGTGCAAACGTACACGTTTTCGGACGAAAACGCGTTTTCCGGCGAAAAAGCACACCACGGCTCTTTCTGAGAAAAAGCAAGCACGGAGGACGAGAATCGCTTTTGCCCTGCGTAGCGTTCCGGGCAGCGGGTAGAACCAGGCAGAGAATTCCCGGCTAGCAGCTTCCCTGTGGCGGGGAAGTGCAAACGTACACGTTTTCGGCCGAAAATGCGTTTTCCGGCGAAAACGCACACCACGGCTCTTTCTCAGAAAAAGCAAGCACGGAGGACGAGAATCGCTTTTGCCCTGCGTAGCGTTCCGGGCAGCGGGTAGAACCAGGCAGAGATTTCCCGGCTAGCAGCTTCCCTGTGGCCGGGAAGTGCAAACGTACACGTTTTCGGCCGAAAACGCGTTTTCCGGTGAAAACGCACACCACGGCTCTTTCTGAGAAAAAGCAAGCACGGAGGACGAGAATCGCTTTTGCCCTGCGTAGCGTTCCGGGCAGCGGGTAGAACCAGGCAGAGAATTCCCGGCTAGCAGCTTCCCTGTGGCCGGGAAGTGCAAACGTACACGTTTTCGGCCGAAAACGCGTTTTCCGGCGAAAACGCACACCACGGCTCTTTCTGAGAAAAAGCAAGCACGGAGGACGAGAATCGCTTTTCCCTGCGTAGCGTTCTGGGCAGCGGGTAGAACCAGGCAGAGAATTCCCGGCTAGCAGCTTCCCTGTGGCCGGGAAGTGCAAACGTACACGTTTTCGGCCGAAAACGCGTTTTCCGGCGAAAACGCACACCACGGCTCTTTCTGAGAAAAAGCAAGCAGGGAGGACGAGAATCGCTTTTGCCCTGCATAGCGTTCCGGGCAGCGGGTAGAACCAGGCAGAGAATTCCCGGCTAGCAGCTTCCCTGTGGCCGGGAAGTGCAAACGTACACGTTTTCGCCGAAAACACGTTTTGCGGCGAAAACGCACACCACGGCTCTTTCTGAGAAAAAGCAAGCACGGAGGACGAGAATCGCTTTTGCCCTGCGTAGCGTTCCGGGCAGCGGGTAGAACCAGGCAGAGAATTCCCGGCTAGCAGCTTCCCTGTGGCCGGGAAGTGCAAACGTACACGTTTTCGGCCGAAAACGCGTTTTCCGGCGAAAACGCACACCACTGCTCTTTCTGAGAAAAAGCAAGCACGGAGGACGAGAATCGCTTTTGCCCTGCGTAGCGTTCCGGGCAGCGGGTAGAACCAGGCAGAGAATTCCCGGCTAGCAGCTTCCCTGTGGCCGGGAAGTGCAAACGTACACGTTTTCGGCCGAAAACGCGTTTTCCGGCGAAAACGCACACCACGGCTCTTTCTGAGAAAAAGCAAGCACAGAGGACGAGAATCGCTTTTGCCCTGCGTAGCGTTCCGGGCAGCGGGTAGAACCAGGCAGAGAATTCCCGGCTAGCAGCTTCCCTGTGGCCGGGAAGTGCAAACGTACACGTTTTCGGCCGAAAACGCTTTTTCCGGCGAAAACGCACACCACGGCTCTTTCTGAGAAAAAGCAAGCACGGAGGACGAGAATCGCTTTTGCCCTGCGTAGCGTTCCGGGCAGCGGGTAGAACCAGGCAGAGAATTCCCGGCTAGCAGCTTCCCTGTGGCCGGGAAGTGCAAACGTACACGTTTTCGGCCGAAAACGCGTTTTCTGGCGAAATCGCACACCACGGCTCTTTCTGAGAAAAAGCAAGCACGGAGGACGAGAATCGCTTTTGCCCTGCGTAGCGTTCCGGGCAGCGGGTAGAACCAGGCAGCGAATTGCCGGCTAGCAGCTTCCCTGTGGCCGGGAAGTGCAAACGTACACGTTTTCGGCCGAAAACGCGTTTTCTGGCGAAAACGCACACCACGGCTCTTTCTGAGAAAAAGCAAGCACGGAGGACGAGAATCGCTTTTGCCCTGCGTAGTGTTCCGGGCAGCGGGTAGAACCAGGCAGAGAATTCCCGTCTAGCAGCTTCCCTGTGGCCGGGAAGTGCAAACGTACACGTTTTCGGCCGAAAACGCGTTTTCCGGCGAAAACGCACACCACGGCTCTTTCTGAGAAAAAGCAAGCACGGAGGACGAGAATCGCTTTTGCCCTGCGTAGCGTTCCGGGCAGCGGGTAGAACCAGGCAGAGAATTCCCGGCTAGCAGCTTCCCTGTGGCCGGGAAGTGCAAACGTACACGTTTTCGGCCGAAAACGCGTTTTCCGGCGAAAACGCACACCACGGCTCTTTCTCAGAAAAAGCAAGCACGGAGGACGAGAATCGCTTTTGCCCTGCGTAGCGGTCCGGGCAGCGGGTAGAACCAGGCAGAGATTTCCCGGCTAGCAGCTTCCCTGTGGCCGGGAAGTGCAAACGTACACGTTTTCGGCCGAAAACGCGTTTTCCGGCAAAAACGCACACCACGGCTCTTTCTGAGAAAAAGCAAACACGGAGGACGAGAATCGCTTTTGCCCTGCGTAGCGTTCCGGGCAGCGGGTAGAACCAGGCAGAGAATTCCCGGCTAGCAGCTTCCCTGTGGCGGGGAAGTGCAAACGTACACGTTTTCGGCCGAAAACGCGTTTTCCGGCGAAAACGCACACCACGGCTCTTTCTGAGAAAAAGCAAGCACGGAGGACGAGAATCGCTTTTGCCCTGCGTAGCGTTCCGGGCAGCGGGTAGAACCAGGCAGAGAATTCTCGGCTAGCAGCTTCCCTGTGGCGGGGAAGTGCAAACGTACACGTTTTCGGCCGAAAATGCGTTCTCCGGCGAAAACGCACACCACGGCTCTTTCTGAGAAAAAGCAAGCACGGAGGACGAGAATCGCTTTTGCCCTGCGTAGCGTTCTGAGCAGCGGGTAGAAATAGGCAGCGAATTGCCGGCTAGCAGCTTCCCTGTGGCCGGGAAGTGCAAGCGTACACGTTTTCGGACGAAAACGCGTTTTCCGGCGAAAAAGCACACCACGGCTCTTTCTGAGAAAAAGCAAGCACGGAGGACGAGAATCGCTTTTGCCCTGCGTAGCGTTCCGGGCAGCGGGTAGAACCAGGCAGAGAATTCCCGGCTAGCAGCTTCCCTGTGGCGGGGAAGTGCAAACGTACACGTTTTCGGCCGAAAATGCGTTTTCCGGCGAAAACGCACACCACGGCTCTTTCTCAGAAAAAGCAAGCACGGAGGACGAGAATCGCTTTTGCCCTGCGTAGCGTTCCGGGCAGCGGGTAGAACCAGGCAGAGAATTCCCTGCTAGCAGCTTCCCTGTGGCCGGGAAGTGCAAACGTACACGTTTTCGGCCGAAAACGCGTTTTCCGGCGAAAACGCACACCACGGCTCTTTCTGAGAAAAAGCAAGCACGGAGGACGAGAATCGCTTTTGCCCTGCGTAGCGTTCCGGGCAGCGGGTAGAACCAGGCAGAGAATTCCCGGCTAGCAGCTTCCCTGTGGCGGGGAAGTGCAAACGTACACGTTTTCGGCCGAAAACGCGTTTACCGGCGAAAACGCACACCACGGCTCTTTCTGAGAAAAAGCAAGCACGGAGGACGAGAATCGCTTTTGCCCTGCGTAGCGTTCCGGGCAGCGGGTAGAACCAGGCAGAGAATTCCCGGCTAGCAGCTTCCCTGTGGCGGGGAAGTGCAAACGTACACGTTTTCAGCCGAAAACGCGTTTTCCGGCGAAAACGCACACCACGGCTCTTTCTGAGAAAAAGCAAGCACGGAGGACGAGAATCGCTTTTGCCCTGCGTAGCGTTCCGGGCAGCGGGTAGAACCAGGCAGAGAATTCCCGGCTAGCAGCTTCCCTGTGGCGGGGAAGTGCAAACGTACACGTTTTCGGCCGAAAACTCGTTTTCTGGCGAAAACGCACACCACGGATCTTTCTGAGAAAAAGCAAGCACGGAGGACGAGAATCGCTTTTGCCCTGCGTAGCGTTCCGGGCAGCGGGTAGAACCAGGCAGAGAATTCCCGGCTAGCAGCTTCCCTGTGGCCGGGAAGTGCAAACGTACACGTTTTCGGCCGAAAACGCGTTTACCGGCGAAAACGCACACCACGCCTCTTTCTGAGAAAAAGCAAGCACGGAGGACGAGAATCGCTTTTGCCCTGCGTAGCGTTCCGGGCAGCGGGTAGAAATAGGCAGCGAATTGCCGGCTAGAAGCTTCCCTGTGGCCGGGAAGTGCAAACGTACACGTTTTCGGCCGAAAACGCGTTTTCAGGCGAAAAAGCACACCATGGCTCTTTCTGAGAAAAAGCAAGCACGGAGGACGAGAATCGCTTTAGCCCTGCGTAGCGTTCCGGGCAGCGGGTAGAACCAGGCAGAGAATTCCCGTCTAGCAGCTTCCCTCTGGCGGGGAAGTGCAAACGTACACGTTTTCGGCCGAAAACGCGTTTTCCCGCAAAAATGCACACCACGGCTCTTTCTGAGAAAAAGCAAGCACGGAGGACGAGAATCGCTTTTGCCCTGCGTAGCGTTCCGGGCAGCGGGTAGAACCAGGCAGAGAATTCCCGGCTAGCAGCTTCCCTGTGGCCGGGAAGTGCAAACGTACACGTTTTCGGCCGAAAACGCGTTTTCCGGCGAAAACGCACACCACGGCTCTTTCTGAGAAAAAGCAAGCACGGAGGACGAGAATCGCTTTTGCCCTGCGTAGCGTTCTGAGCAGCGGGAAGAAATAGGCAGCGAATTGCCGGCTAGCAGCTTCCCTGTGGCCGGGAGGTGCAAACGTACACGTTTTCGGACGAAAACGCGTTTTCCGGCGAAAAAGCACACCACGGCTCTTTCTGAGAAAAAGCAAGCACGGAGGACGAGAATCGCTTTTGCCCTGCGTAGCGTTCCGGGCAGCGGGTAGAACCAGGCAGAGAATTCCCGGCTAGCAGCTTCCCTGTGGCGGGGAAGTGCAAACGTACACGTTTTCGGCCGAAAATGCGTTTTCCGGCGAAAACGCACACCGCGGTTCTTTCTGAGAAAAAGCAAGCACGGAGGACGAGAATCGCTTTTGCCCTGCGTAGCGTTCCGGGCAGCGGGTAGAACTAGGCAGAGATTTCCCGGCTAGCAGCTTCCCTGTGGCCGGGAAGTGCAAACGTACACGTTTTCGGCCGAAAACGCGTTTTCCCGCGAAAACGCACACCACGGCTCTTTCTGAGAAAAAGCAAGCACGGAGGACGAGAATCGCTTTTGCCCTGTGTAGCGTTCCGGGCAGCGGGTAGAACCAGGCAGAGAATTCCCGGCTAGCAGCTTCCCTGTGGCGGGGAAGTGCAAACGTACACGTTTTCGGCCGAAAACGCGTTTTCCGGCGAAAACGCACACCACGGCTCTTTCTGAGAAAAAGCAAGCACGGAGGACGAGAATCGCTTTTGCCCTGCGTAGCGTTCCGGGCAGCGGGTAGAACCAGGCAGAGAATTCCCGGCTAGCAGCTTCCCTGTGGCCGGGAAGTGCAAACGTACACGTTTTCGGCCGAAAACGCGTTTTCCGGCGAAAACGCACACCACGGCTCTTTCTGAGAAAAAGCAAGCACGGAGGACGAGAATCGCTTTTGCCCTGCGTAGCGTTCCGGCCAGCGGGTAGAACCAGGCAGAGAATTCCCGGCTAGCAGATTCCCTGTGGCGGGGAAGTGCAAACGTACACGTTTTCGGCCGAAAACGCGTTTTCCGGCGAAAACGCACACCACGGCTCTTTCTGAGAAAAAGCAAGCACGGAGGACGAGAATCGCTTTTGCCCCGCGTAGCGTTCTGAGCAGCGGGTAGAAATAGGCAGCGAATTGCCGGCTAGCAGCTTCCCTGTGGCCGGGAAGTGCAAACGTACACGTTTTCGGCCGAAAACGCGTTTACCGGCGAAAACGCACACCACGCCTCTTTCTGAGAAAAAGCAAGCACGGAGGACGAGAATCGCTTTTGCCCTGCGTAGCGTTCCGGGCAGCGGGTAGAAATAGGCAGCGAATTGCCGGCTAGCAGCTTCCCTGTGGCCGGGAAGTGCAAACGTACACGTTTTCGGCCGAAAACGCGTTTTCAGGCGAAAAAGCACACCATGGCTCTTTCTGAGAAAAAGCAAGCACGGAGGACGAGAATCGCTTTTGCCCTGCGTAGCGTTCCGGGCAGCGGGTAGAACCAGGCAGAGAATTCCCGTCTAGCAGCTTCCCTGTGGCGGGGAAGTGCAAACGTACACGTTTTCGGCCGAAAACGCGTTTTCCCGCAAAAATGCACACCACGGCTCTTTCTGAGAAAAAGCAAGCACGGAGGACGAGAATCGCTTTTGCCCTGCGTAGCGTTCCGGGCAGCGGGTAGAACCAGGCAGAGAATTCCCGGCTAGCAGCTTCCCTGTGGCCGGGAAGTGCAAACGTACACGTTTTCGGCCGAAAACGCGTTTTCCGGCGAAAACGCACACCACGGCTCTTTCTCAGAAAAAGCAAGCACGGAGGACGAGAATCGCTTTTGCCCTGCGTAGCGGTCCGGGCAGCGGGTAGAACCAGGCAGAGATTTCCCGGCTAGCAGCTTCCCTGTGGCCGGGAAGTGCAAACGTACACGTTTTCGGCCGAAAACGCGTTTTCCGGCAAAAACGCACACCACGGCTCTTTCTGAGAAAAAGCAAACACGGAGGACGAGAATCGCTTTTGCCCTGCGTAGCGTTCCGGGCAGCGGGTAGAACCAGGCAGAGAATTCCCGGCTAGCAGCTTCCCTGTGGCGGGGAAGTGCAAACGTACACGTTTTCGGCCGAAAACGCGTTTTCCGGCGAAAACGCACACCACGGCTCTTTCTGAGAAAAAGCAAGCACGGAGGACGAGAATCGCTTTTGCCCTGCGTAGCGTTCCGGGCAGCGGGTAGAACCAGGCAGAGAATTCTCGGCTAGCAGCTTCCCTGTGGCGGGGAAGTGCAAACGTACACGTTTTCGGCCGAAAATGCGTTCTCCGGCGAAAACGCACACCACGGCTCTTTCTGAGAAAAAGCAAGCACGGAGGACGAGAATCGCTTTTGCCCTGCGTAGCGTTCTGAGCAGCGGGTAGAAATAGGCAGCGAATTGCCGGCTAGCAGCTTCCCTGTGGCCGGGAAGTGCAAGCGTACACGTTTTCGGACGAAAACGCGTTTTCCGGCGAAAAAGCACACCACGGCTCTTTCTGAGAAAAAGCAAGCACGGAGGACGAGAATCGCTTTTGCCCTGCGTAGCGTTCCGGGCAGCGGGTAGAACCAGGCAGAGAATTCCCGGCTAGCAGCTTCCCTGTGGCGGGGAAGTGCAAACGTACACGTTTTCGGCCGAAAATGCGTTTTCCGGCGAAAACGCACACCACGGCTCTTTCTCAGAAAAAGCAAGCACGGAGGACGAGAATCGCTTTTGCCCTGCGTAGCGTTCCGGGCAGCGGGTAGAACCAGGCAGAGAATTCCCTGCTAGCAGCTTCCCTGTGGCCGGGAAGTGCAAACGTACACGTTTTCGGCCGAAAACGCGTTTTCCGGCGAAAACGCACACCACGGCTCTTTCTGAGAAAAAGCAAGCACGGAGGACGAGAATCGCTTTTGCCCTGCGTAGCGTTCCGGGCAGCGGGTAGAACCAGGCAGAGAATTCCCGGCTAGCAGCTTCCCTGTGGCGGGGAAGTGCAAACGTACACGTTTTCGGCCGAAAACGCGTTTACCGGCGAAAACGCACACCACGGCTCTTTCTGAGAAAAAGCAAGCACGGAGGACGAGAATCGCTTTTGCCCTGCGTAGCGTTCCGGGCAGCGGGTAGAACCAGGCAGAGAATTCCCGGCTAGCAGCTTCCCTGTGGCGGGGAAGTGCAAACGTACACGTTTTCAGCCGAAAACGCGTTTTCCGGCGAAAACGCACACCACGGCTCTTTCTGAGAAAAAGCAAGCACGGAGGACGAGAATCGCTTTTGCCCTGCGTAGCGTTCCGGGCAGCGGGTAGAACCAGGCAGAGAATTCCCGGCTAGCAGCTTCCCTGTGGCGGGGAAGTGCAAACGTACACGTTTTCGGCCGAAAACTCGTTTTCTGGCGAAAACGCACACCACGGATCTTTCTGAGAAAAAGCAAGCACGGAGGACGAGAATCGCTTTTGCCCTGCGTAGCGTTCCGGGCAGCGGGTAGAACCAGGCAGAGAATTCCCGGCTAGCAGCTTCCCTGTGGCCGGGAAGTGCAAACGTACACGTTTTCGGCCGAAAACGCGTTTACCGGCGAAAACGCACACCACGCCTCTTTCTGAGAAAAAGCAAGCACGGAGGACGAGAATCGCTTTTGCCCTGCGTAGCGTTCCGGGCAGCGGGTAGAAATAGGCAGCGAATTGCCGGCTAGAAGCTTCCCTGTGGCCGGGAAGTGCAAACGTACACGTTTTCGGCCGAAAACGCGTTTTCAGGCGAAAAAGCACACCATGGCTCTTTCTGAGAAAAAGCAAGCACGGAGGACGAGAATCGCTTTAGCCCTGCGTAGCGTTCCGGGCAGCGGGTAGAACCAGGCAGAGAATTCCCGTCTAGCAGCTTCCCTCTGGCGGGGAAGTGCAAACGTACACGTTTTCGGCCGAAAACGCGTTTTCCCGCAAAAATGCACACCACGGCTCTTTCTGAGAAAAAGCAAGCACGGAGGACGAGAATCGCTTTTGCCCTGCGTAGCGTTCCGGGCAGCGGGTAGAACCAGGCAGAGAATTCCCGGCTAGCAGCTTCCCTGTGGCCGGGAAGTGCAAACGTACACGTTTTCGGCCGAAAACGCGTTTTCCGGCGAAAACGCACACCACGGCTCTTTCTGAGAAAAAGCAAGCACGGAGGACGAGAATCGCTTTTGCCCTGCGTAGCGTTCTGAGCAGCGGGAAGAAATAGGCAGCGAATTGCCGGCTAGCAGCTTCCCTGTGGCCGGGAGGTGCAAACGTACACGTTTTCGGACGAAAACGCGTTTTCCGGCGAAAAAGCACACCACGGCTCTTTCTGAGAAAAAGCAAGCACGGAGGACGAGAATCGCTTTTGCCCTGCGTAGCGTTCCGGGCAGCGGGTAGAACCAGGCAGAGAATTCCCGGCTAGCAGCTTCCCTGTGGCGGGGAAGTGCAAACGTACACGTTTTCGGCCGAAAATGCGTTTTCCGGCGAAAACGCACACCGCGGTTCTTTCTGAGAAAAAGCAAGCACGGAGGACGAGAATCGCTTTTGCCCTGCGTAGCGTTCCGGGCAGCGGGTAGAACTAGGCAGAGATTTCCCGGCTAGCAGCTTCCCTGTGGCCGGGAAGTGCAAACGTACACGTTTTCGGCCGAAAACGCGTTTTCCCGCGAAAACGCACACCACGGCTCTTTCTGAGAAAAAGCAAGCACGGAGGACGAGAATCGCTTTTGCCCTGTGTAGCGTTCCGGGCAGCGGGTAGAACCAGGCAGAGAATTCCCGGCTAGCAGCTTCCCTGTGGCGGGGAAGTGCAAACGTACACGTTTTCGGCCGAAAACGCGTTTTCCGGCGAAAACGCACACCACGGCTCTTTCTGAGAAAAAGCAAGCACGGAGGACGAGAATCGCTTTTGCCCTGCGTAGCGTTCCGGGCAGCGGGTAGAACCAGGCAGAGAATTCCCGGCTAGCAGCTTCCCTGTGGCCGGGAAGTGCAAACGTACACGTTTTCGGCCGAAAACGCGTTTTCCGGCGAAAACGCACACCACGGCTCTTTCTGAGAAAAAGCAAGCACGGAGGACGAGAATCGCTTTTGCCCTGCGTAGCGTTCCGGCCAGCGGGTAGAACCAGGCAGAGAATTCCCGGCTAGCAGATTCCCTGTGGCGGGGAAGTGCAAACGTACACGTTTTCGGCCGAAAACGCGTTTTCCGGCGAAAACGCACACCACGGCTCTTTCTGAGAAAAAGCAAGCACGGAGGACGAGAATCGCTTTTGCCCCGCGTAGCGTTCTGAGCAGCGGGTAGAAATAGGCAGCGAATTGCCGGCTAGCAGCTTCCCTGTGGCCGGGAAGTGCAAACGTACACGTTTTCGGCCGAAAACGCGTTTACCGGCGAAAACGCACACCACGCCTCTTTCTGAGAAAAAGCAAGCACGGAGGACGAGAATCGCTTTTGCCCTGCGTAGCGTTCCGGGCAGCGGGTAGAAATAGGCAGCGAATTGCCGGCTAGCAGCTTCCCTGTGGCCGGGAAGTGCAAACGTACACGTTTTCGGCCGAAAACGCGTTTTCAGGCGAAAAAGCACACCATGGCTCTTTCTGAGAAAAAGCAAGCACGGAGGACGAGAATCGCTTTTGCCCTGCGTAGCGTTCCGGGCAGCGGGTAGAACCAGGCAGAGAATTCCCGTCTAGCAGCTTCCCTGTGGCGGGGAAGTGCAAACGTACACGTTTTCGGCCGAAAACGCGTTTTCCCGCAAAAATGCACACCACGGCTCTTTCTGAGAAAAAGCAAGCACGGAGGACGAGAATCGCTTTTGCCCTGCGTAGCGTTCCGGGCAGCGGGTAGAACCAGGCAGAGAATTCCCGGCTAGCAGCTTCCCTGTGGCCGGGAAGTGCAAACGTACACGTTTTCGGCCGAAAACGCGTTTTCCGGCGAAAACGCACACCACGGCTCTTTCTGAGAAAAAGCAAGCACGGAGGACGAGAATCGCTTTTGCCCTGCGTAGCGTTCTGAGCAGCGGGAAGAAATAGGCAGCGAATTGCCGGCTAGCAGCTTCCCTGTGGCCGGGAGGTGCAAACGTACACGTTTTCGGACGAAAACGCGTTTTCCGGCGAAAAAGCACACCACGGCTCTTTCTGAGAAAAAGCAAGCACGGAGGACGAGAATCGCTTTTGCCCTGCGTAGCGTTCCGGGCAGCGGGTAGAACCAGGCAGAGAATTCCCGGCTAGCAGCTTCCCTGTGGCGGGGAAGTGCAAACGTACACGTTTTCGGCCGAAAATGCGTTTTCCGGCGAAAACGCACACCACGGTTCTTTCTGAGAAAAAGCAAGCACGGAGGACGAGAATCGCTTTTGCCCTGCGTAGCGTTCCGGGCAGCGGGTAGAACTAGGCAGAGATTTCCCGGCTAGCAGCTTCCCTGTGGCCGGGAAGTGCAAACGTACACGTTTTCGGCCGAAAACGCGTTTTCCCGCGAAAACGCACACCACGGCTCTTTCTGAGAAAAAGCAAGCACGGAGGACGAGAATCGCTTTTGCCCTGTGTAGCGTTCCGGGCAGCGGGTAGAACCAGGCAGAGAATTCCCGGCTAGCAGCTTCCCTGTGGCGGGGAAGTGCAAACGTACACGTTTTCGGCCGAAAACGCGTTTTCCGGCGAAAACGCACACCACGGCTCTTTCTGAGAAAAAGCAAGCACGGAGGACGAGAATCGCTTTTGCCCTGCGTAGCGTTCCGGGCAGCGGGTAGAACCAGGCAGAGAATTCCCGTCTAGCAGCTTCCCTGTGGCCGGGAAGTGCAAACGTACACGTTTTCGGCCGAAAACGCGTTTTCCGGCGAAAACGCACACCACGGCTCTTTCTGAGAAAAAGCAAGCACGGAGGACGAGAATCGCTTTTGCCCTGCGTAGCGTTCCGGGCAGCGGGTAGAACCAGGCAGAGAATTCCCGGCTAGCAGATTCCCTGTGGCGGGGAAGTGCAAACGTACACGTTTTCGGCCGAAAACGCGTTTTCCGGCGAAAACGCACACCACGGCTCTTTCTGAGAAAAAGCAAGCACGGAGGACGAGAATCGCTTTTGCCCCGCGTAGCGTTCTGAGCAGCGGGTAGAAATAGGCAGCGAATTGCCGGCTAGCAGCTTCCCTGTGGCCGGGAAGTGCAAACGTACACGTTTTCGGCCGAAAACGCGTTTTCCGGCGAAAAAGCACACCATGGCTCTTTCTGAGAAAAAGCAAGCACGGAGGACGAGAATCGCTTTTGCCCTGCGTAGCCTTCCGGGCAGCGGGTAGAACCAGGCAGAGAATTCCCGGCTAGCAGCTTCCCTGTGGCGGGGAAGTGCAAACGTACACGTTTTCGGCCGAAAACGCGTTTTCCCGCAAAAACGCACACCACGGCTCTTTCTGAGAAAAAGCAAGCACGGAGGACGAGAATCGCTTTTGCCCTGCGTAGCGTTCCGGGCAGCGGGTAGAACCAGGCAGAGAATTCCCGGCTAGCAGCTTCCCTGTGGCCGGGAAGTGCAAACGTACACGTTTTCGGCCGAAAACGCGTTTTCCGGCGAAAAAGCACACCACGGCTCTTTCTGAGAAAAAGCAAGCACGGAGGACGAGAATCGCTTTTGCCCTGCGTAGCGTTCCGGGCAGCGGGTAGAACCAGGCAGAGAATTCCCGGCTAGCAGCTTCCCTGTGGCCGGGAAGTGCAAACGTACACGTTTTCGGCCGAAAACACGTTTTCCCGCGAAAACGCACACCACGGCTCTTTCTGAGAAAAAGCAAGCACGGAGGACGAGAATCGCTTTTCCCTGCGTAGCGTTCCGGGCAGCGGGTAGAACCAGGCAGAGAATTCCCGGCTAGCAGCTTCCCTGTGGCCGGGAAGTGCAAACGTACACGTTTTCGGCCGAAAACGCGTTTTCCGGCGAAAACGCACACCACGGCTCTTTCTGAGAAAAAGCAAGCACGGAGGACGAGAATCGCTTTTGCCCTGCGTAGTGTTCCGGGCAGCGGGTAGAACCAGGCAGAGAATTCCCGGCTAGCAGCTTCCCTGTGGCCGGGAAGTGCAAACGTACACGTTTTCGGCCGAAAACGCGTTTTCCGGCGAAAACGCACACCACGGCTCTTTCTGAGAAAAAGCAAGCACGGAGGACGAGAATCGCTTTTGCCCTGCGTAGCGTTCCGGGCAGCGGGTAGAACCAGGCAGAGAATTCCCGGCTAGCAGCTTCCCTGTGGCCGGGAAGTGCAAACGTACACGTTTTCGGCCGAAAACGCGTTTACCGGCGAAAACGCACACCACGGCTCTTTCTGAGAAAAAGCAAGCACGGAGGACGAGAATCGCTTTTGCCCTGCGTAGCGTTCCGGGCAGCGGGTAGAACCAGGCAGAGAATTCCCGGCTAGCAGCTTCCCTGTGGCCGGGAAGTGCAAACGTACACGTTTTCGGCCGAAAACGCGTTTTCCCGCGAAAACGCACACCACGGCTCTTTCTGAGAAAAAGCAAGCACGGAGGACGAGAATCGCTTTTGCCCTGCGTAGCGTTCCGGGCAGCGGGTAGAACCAGACAGAGAATTCCCGGCTAGCAGCTTCCCTGTGGCGGGGAAGTGCAAACGTACACGTTTTCGGCCGAAAACGCGTTTACCGGCGAAAACGCACACCACGGCTCTTTCTGAGAAAAAGCAAGCACGGAGGACGAGAATCGCTTTTGCCCTGCGTAGCGTTCCGGGCAGCGGGTAGAACCAGGCAGAGAATTCCCGGCTAGCAGCTTCCCTGTGGCGGGGAAGTGCAAACGTACACGTTTTCGGCCGAAAACGCGTTTAGCGGCGAAAACGCACACCACGGCTCTTTCTGAGAAAAAGCAAGCACGGAGGACGAGAATCGCTTTTGCCCTGCGTAGCGTTCCGGGCAGCGGGTAGAACCAGGCAGAGAATTCCCGGCTAGCAGCTTCCCTGTGGCGGGGAAGTGCAAACGTACACGTTTTCGGCCGAAAACGCGTTTTCCGGCGAAAACGCACACCACGGCTCTTTCTGAGAAAAAGCAAGCACGGAGGACGAGAATCGCTTTTCCCTGCGTAGCGTTCCGGGCAGCGGGTAGAACCAGGCAGAGAATTCCCGGCTAGCAGCTTCCCTGTGGCCGGGAAGTGCAAACGTACACGTTTTCGGCCGAAAACGCGTTTTCCGGCGAAAACGCACACCACGGCTCTTTCTGAGAAAAAGCAAGCACGGAGGACGAGAATCGCTTTTGCCCTGCGTAGTGTTCCGGGCAGCGGGTAGAACCAGGCAGAGAATTCCCGGCTAGCAGCTTCCCTGTGGCCGGGAAGTGCAAACGTACACGTTTTCGGCCGAAAACGCGTTTTCCGGCGAAAACGCACACCACGGCTCTTTCTGAGAAAAAGCAAGCACGGAGGACGAGAATCGCTTTTGCCCTGCGTAGCGTTCCGGGCAGCGGGTAGAACCAGGCAGAGAATTCCCGGCTAGCAGCTTCCCTGTGGCCGGGAAGTGCAAACGTACACGTTTTCGGCCGAAAACGCGTTTACCGGCGAAAACGCACACCACGGCTCTTTCTGAGAAAAAGCAAGCACGGAGGACGAGAATCGCTTTTGCCCTGCGTAGCGTTCCGGGCAGCGGGTAGAACCAGGCAGAGAATTCCCGGCTAGCAGCTTCCCTGTGGCCGGGAAGTGCAAACGTACACGTTTTCGGCCGAAAACGCGTTTTCCCGCGAAAACGCACACCACGGCTCTTTCTGAGAAAAAGCAAGCACGGAGGACGAGAATCGCTTTTGCCCTGCGTAGCGTTCCGGGCAGCGGGTAGAACCAGACAGAGAATTCCCGGCTAGCAGCTTCCCTGTGGCGGGGAAGTGCAAACGTACACGTTTTCGGCCGAAAACGCGTTTACCGGCGAAAACGCACACCACGGCTCTTTCTGAGAAAAAGCAAGCACGGAGGACGAGAATCGCTTTTGCCCTGCGTAGCGTTCCGGGCAGCGGGTAGAACCAGGCAGAGAATTCCCGGCTAGCAGCTTCCCTGTGGCGGGGAAGTGCAAACGTACACGTTTTCGGCCGAAAACGCGTTTAGCGGCGAAAACGCACACCACGGCTCTTTCTGAGAAAAAGCAAGCACGGAGGACGAGAATCGCTTTTGCCCTGCGTAGCGTTCCGGGCAGCGGGTAGAACCAGGCAGAGAATTCCCGGCTAGCAGCTTCCCTGTGGCGGGGAAGTGCAAACGTACACGTTTTCGGCCGAAAACTCGTTTTCTGGCGAAAACGCACACCACGGCTCTTTCTGAGAAAAAGCAAGCACGGAGGACGAGAATCGCTTTTGCCCTGCGTAGCGTTCCGGGCAGCGGGTAGAACCAGGCAGAGAATTCCCGGCTAGCAGCTTCCCTGTGGCCGGGAAGTGCAAACGTACACGTTTTCGGCCGAAAACGCGTTTACCGGCGAAAACGCACACCACGCCTCTTTCTGAGAAAAAGCAAGCACGGAGGACGAGAATCGCTTTTGCCCTGCGTAGCGTTCCGGGCAGCGGGTAGAAATAGGCAGCGAATTGCCGGCTAGCAGCTTCCCTGTGGCCGGGAAGTGCAAACGTACACGTTTTCGGCCGAAAAAGCGTTTTCAGGCGAAAAAGCACACCATGGCTCTTTCTGAGAAAAAGCAAGCACGGAGGACGAGAATCGCTTTAGCCCTGCGTAGCGTTCCGGGCAGCGGGTAGAACCAGGCAGAGAATTCCCGTCTAGCAGCTTCCCTGTGGCGGGGAAGTGCAAACGTACACGTTTTCGGCCGAAAACGCGTTTTCCCGCAAAAATGCACACCACGGCTCTTTCTGAGAAAAAGCAAGCACGGAGGACGAGAATCGCTTTTGCCCTGCGTAGCGTTCCGGGCAGCGGGTAGAACCAGGCAGAGAATTCCCGGCTAGCAGCTTCCCTGTGGCCGGGAAGTGCAAACGTACACGTTTTCGGCCGAAAACGCGTTTACCGGCGAAAACGCACACCACGGCTCTTTCTGAGAAAAAGCAAGCACGGAGGACGAGAATCGCTTTTGCCCTGCGTAGCGTTCCGGGCAGCGGGTAGAACCAGGCAGAGAATTCCCGGCTAGCAGCTTCCCTGTGGCGGGGAAGTGCAAACGTACACGTTTTCGGCCGAAAACGCGTTTTCCGGCGAAAACGCACACCACGGCTCTTTCTGAGAAAAAGCAAGCACGGAGGACGAGAATCGCTTTTGCCCTGCGTAGCGTTCCGGGCAGCGGGTAGAACCAGGCAGAGAATTCCCGGCTAGCAGCTTCCCTGTGGCGGGGAAGTGCAAACGTACACGTTTTCGGCCGAAAACTCGTTTTCTGGCGAAAACGCACACCACGGCTCTTTCTGAGAAAAAGCAAGCACGGAGGACGAGAATCGCTTTTGCCCTGCGTAGCGTTCCGGGCAGCGGGTAGAACCAGGCAGAGAATTCCCGGCTAGCAGCTTCCCTGTGGCCGGGAAGTGCAAACGTACACGTTTTCGGCCGAAAACGCGTTTACCGGCGAAAACGCACACCACGCCTCTTTCTGAGAAAAAGCAAGCACGGAGGACGAGAATCGCTTTTGCCCTGCGTAGCGTTCCGGGCAGCGGGTAGAAATAGGCAGCGAATTGCCGGCTAGCAGCTTCCCTGTGGCCGGGAAGTGCAAACGTACACGTTTTCGGCCGAAAAAGCGTTTTCAGGCGAAAAAGCACACCATGGCTCTTTCTGAGAAAAAGCAAGCACGGAGGACGAGAATCGCTTTAGCCCTGCGTAGCGTTCCGGGCAGCGGGTAGAACCAGGCAGAGAATTCCCGTCTAGCAGCTTCCCTGTGGCGGGGAAGTGCAAACGTACACGTTTTCGGCCGAAAACGCGTTTTCCTGCAAAAATGCACACCACGGCTCTTTCTGAGAAAAAGCAAGCACGGAGGACGAGAATCGCTTTTGCCCTGCGTAGCGTTCCGGGCAGCGGGTAGAACCAGGCAGAGAATTCCCAGCTAGCAGCTTCCCTGTGGCCGGGAAGTGCAAACGTACACGTTTTCGGCCGAAAACGCGTTTTCCGGCGAAAACGCACACCACGGCTCTTTCTGAGAAAAAGCAAGCACGGAGGACGAGAATCGCTTTTGCCCTGCGTAGCGTTCTGAGCAGCGGGAAGAAATAGGCATCGAATTGCCGGCTAGCAGCTTCCCTGTGGCCGGGAGGTGCAAACGTACACGTTTTCGGACGAAAACGCGTTTTCCGGCGAAAAAGCACACCACGGCTCTTTCTGAGAAAAAGCAAGCACGGAGGACGAGAATCGCTTTTGCCCTGCGTAGCGTTCCGGGCAGCGGGTAGAACCAGGCAGAGAATGCCCGGCTAGCAGCTTCCCTGTGGCGGGGAAGTGCAAACGTACACGTTTTCGGCCGAAAATGCGTTTTCCGGCGAAAACGCACACCACGGTTCTTTCTGAGAAAAAGCAAGCACGGAGGACGAGAATCGCTTTTGCCCTGCGTAGCGTTCCGGGCAGCGGGTAGAACTAGGCAGAGATTTCCCGGCTAGCAGCTTCCCTGTGGCCGGGAAGTGCAAACGTACACGTTTTCGGCCGAAAACGCGTTTTCCCGCGAAAACGCACACCACGGCTCTTTCTGAGAAAAAGCAAGCACGGAGGACGAGAATCGCTTTTGCCCTGTGTAGCGTTCCGGGCAGCGGGTAGAACCAGGCAGAGAATTCCCGGCTAGCAGCTTCCCTGTGGCGGGGAAGTGCAAACGTACACGTTTTCGGCCGAAAACGCGTTTTCCGGCGAAAACGCACACCACGGCTCTTTCTGAGAAAAAGCAAGCACGGAGGACGAGAATCGCTTTTGCCCTGCGTAGCGTTCCGGGCAGCGGGTAGAACCAGGCAGAGAATTCCCGGCTAGCAGCTTCCCTGTGGCCGGGAAGTGCAAACGTACACGTTTTCGGCCGAAAACGCGTTTTCCGGCGAAAACGCACACCACGGCTCTTTCTGAGAAAAAGCAAGCACGGAGGACGAGAATCGCTTTTGCCCTGCGTAGCGTTCCGGGCAGCGGGTAGAACCAGGCAGAGAATTCCCGGCTAGCAGATTCCCTGTGGCGGGGAAGTGCAAACGTACACGTTTTCGGCCGAAAACGCGTTTTCCGGCGAAAACGCACACCACGGCTCTTTCTGAGAAAAAGCAAGCACGGAGGACGAGAATCGCTTTTGCCCCGCGTAGCGTTCTGAGCAGCGGGTAGAAATAGGCAGCGAATTGCCGGCTAGCAGCTTCCCTGTGGCCGGGAAGTGCAAACGTACACGTTTTCGGCCGAAAACGCGTTTTCCGGCGAAAAAGCACACCATGGCTCTTTCTGAGAAAAAGCAAGCACGGAGGACGAGAATCGCTTTTGCCCTGCGTAGCCTTCCGGGCAGCGGGTAGAACCAGGCAGAGAATTCCCGTCTAGCAGCTTCCCTGTGGCGGGGAAGTGCAAACGTACACGTTTTCGGCCGAAAACGCGTTTTCCCGCAAAAACGCACACCACGGCTCTTTCTGAGAAAAAGCAAGCACGGAGGACGAGAATCGCTTTTGCCCTGCGTAGCGTTCCGGGCAGCGGGTAGAACCAGGCAGAGAATTCCCGGCTAGCAGCTTCCCTGTGGCCGGGAAGTGCAAACGTACACGTTTTCGGCCGAAAACGCGTTTTCCCGCGAAAACGCACACCACGGCTCTTTCTGAGAAAAAGCAAGCACGGAGGACGAGAATCGCTTTTGCCCTGCGTAGCGTTCCGGGCAGCGGGTAGAACCAGGCAGAGAATTCCCGGCTAGCAGCTTCCCTGTGGCCGGGAAGTGCAAACGTACACGTTTTCGGCCGAAAACGCGTTTTCCGGCGAAAACGCACACCATGGCTCTTTCTGAGAAAAAGCAAGCACGGAGGACGAGAATCGCTTTTCCCTGCGTAGCGTTCCGGGCAGCGGGTAGAACCAGGCAGAGAATTCCCGGCTAGCAGCTTCCCTGTGGCCGGGAAGTGCAAACGTACACGTTTTCGGCCGAAAACGCGTTTTCCGGCGAAAACGCACACCACGGCTCTTTCTGAGAAAAAGCAAGCACGGAGGACGAGAATCGCTTTTGCCCTGCGTAGTGTTCCGGGCAGCGGGTAGAACCAGGCAGAGAATTCCCGGCTAGCAGCTTCCCTGTGGCCGGGAAGTGCAAACGTACACGTTTTCGGCCGAAAACGCGTTTTCCGGCAAAAACGCACATCACGGCTCTTTCTGAGAAAAAGCAAGCACGGAGGACGAGAATCGCTTTTGCCCTGCGTAGCGTTCCGGGCAGCGGGTAGAACCAGGCAGAGAATTCCCGGCTAGCAGCTTCCCTGTGGCGGGGAAGTGCAAACGTACACGTTTTCGGCCGAAAACGCGTTTTCCCGCGAAAACGCACACCACGGCTCTTTCTGAGAAAAAGCAAGCACGGAGGACGAGAATCGCTTTTGCCCTGCGTAGCGTTCCGGGCAGCGGGTAGAACCAGGCAGAGAATTCCCGGCTAGCAGCTTCCCTGTGGCCGGGAAGTGCAAACGTACACGTTTTCGGCCGAAAATGCGTTTTCCCGCGAAAACGCACACCACGGCTCTTTCTGAGAAAAAGCAAGCGTGGAGGACGAGAATCGCTTTTGCCCTGCGTAGCGTTCCGGGCAGCGGGTAGAACCAGGCAGCGAATTCCCTGCTAGCAGCTTCCCTGTGGCCGGGAAGTGCAAACGTACACGCTTTCGGCCGAAAACGCGTTTTGCGGCGAAAACGCACACCACGGCTCTTTCTGAGAAAAAGCAAGCACGGAGGACGAGAATCGCTTTTGCCCTGCGTAGCGTTCCGGGCAGCGGGTAGAACCAGGCAGAGAATTCCCGTCTAGCAGCTTCCCTGTGGCCGGGAAGTGCAAACGTACACGTTTTCGGCCGAAAACGCGTTTTCTGGCAAAAACGCACACCACGGCTCTTTCTGAGAAAAAGCAAGCACGGAGGACGAGAATCGCTTTTGCCCTGCGTAGTGTTCCGGGCAGCGGGTAGAACCAGGCAGAGAATTCCCGGCTAGCAGCTTCCCTGTGGCCGGGAAGTGCAAACGTACACGTTTTCGGCCGAAAACGCGTTTTCTGGCGAAAACGCACACCACGGCTCTTTCTGAGAAAAAGCAAGCACGGAGGACGAGAATCGCTTTTGCCCTGCGTAGTGTTCCGGGCAGCGGGTAGAACCAGGCAGCGAATTGCCGGCTAGCAGCTTCCCTGTGGCCGGGAAGTGCAAACGTACACGTTTTCGGCCGAAAACGCGTTTTCCGGCGAAAACGCACACCACGGCTCTTTCTCAGAAAAAGCAAGCACGGAGGACGAGAATCGCTTTTGCCCTGCGTAGCGTTCCGGGCAGCGGGGAGAACCAGGCAGAGAATTCCCGGCTAGCAGCTTCCCTGTGGCCGGGAAGTGCAAACGTACACGTTTTCGGCCGAAAACGCGTTTTGCGGCGAAAACGCACACCACGGCTCTTTCTGAGAAAAAGCAAGCACGGAGGACGAGAATCGCTTTTGCCCTGCGTAGCGTTCCGGGCAGCGGGTAGAACCAGGCAGAGAATTCCCGGCTAGCAGCTTCCCTGTGGCGGGGAAGTGCAAACGTACACGTTTTCGGCCGAAAACGCGTTTTCCGGCGAAAAAGCACACCATGGCTCTTTCTGAGAAAAAGCAAGCACGGAGGACGAGAATCGCTTTTGCCCTGCGTAGTGTTCCGGGCAGCGGGTAGAACCACGCAGAGAATTCCCTGCTATCAGCTTCCCTGTGGCGGGGAAGTGCAAACGTACACGTTTTCGGCCGAAAACGCGTTTTGCGGCGAAAACGCACACCACGGCTCTTTCTGAGATAAAGCAAGCACGGAGGACGAGAATCGCTTTTGCCCTGCGTAGCGTTCTGAGCAGCGGGTAGAACCAGGCAGAGAATTCCCGGCTAGCAGCTTCCCTGTGGCCGGGAAGTGCAAACGTACACGTTTTCGGCCGAAAACGCGTTTTCCGGCGAAAACGCACACCACGGCTCTTTCTGAGAAAAAGCAAGCACGGAGGACGAGAATCGCTTTTGCCCTGCGTAGTGTTCCGGGCAGCGGGTAGAACCAGGCAGAGAATTCCCGTCTAGCAGCTTCCCTGTGGCGGGGAAGTGCAAACGTACACGTTTTCGGCCGAAAACGCGTTTTCCGGCGAAAACGCACACCACGGCTCTTTCTGAGAAAAAGCAAGCACGGAGGACGAGAATCGCTTTTGCCCTGCGTAGCGTTCTGGGCAGCGGGTAGAACCAGGCAGAGAATTCCCGGCTAGCAGGTTCCCTGTGGCCGGGAAGTGCAAACGTACACGTTTTCGGCCGAAAACGCGTTTTCCCGCGAAAACGCACACCACGGCTCTTTCTGAGAAAAAGCAAGCACGGAGGACGAGAATCGCTTTTGCCCTGCGTAGCGTTCCGGGCAGCGGGTAGAACCAGGCAGAGAATTCCCGGCTAGCAGCTTCCCTGTGGCCGGGAAGTGCAAACGTACACGTTTTCGGCCGAAAACGCGTTTTCTGGCAAAAACGCACACCACGGCTCTTTCTGAGAAAAAGCAAGCACGGAGGACGAGAATCGCTTTTGCCCTGCGTAGTGTTCCGGGCAGCGGGTAGAACCAGGCAGAGAATTCCCGGCTAGCAGCTTCCCTGTGGCCGGGAAGTGCAAACGTACACGTTTTCGGCCGAAAACGCGTTTTCTGGCGAAAACGCACACCACGGCTCTTTCTGAGAAAAAGCAAGCACGGAGGACGAGAATCGCTTTTGCCCTGCGTAGTGTTCCGGGCAGCGGGTAGAACCAGGCAGCGAATTGCCGGCTAGCAGCTTCCCTGTGGCCGGGAAGTGCAAACGTACACGTTTTCGGCCGAAAACGCGTTTTCCGGCGAAAACGCACACCACGGCTCTTTCTGAGAAAAAGCAAGCACGGAGGACGAGAATCGCTTTTGCCCTGCGTAGCGTTCCGGGCAGCGGGTAGAACCAGGCAGAGAATTCCCGGCTAGCAGCTTCCCTGTGGCCGGGAAGTGCAAACGTACACGTTTTCGGCCGAAAACGCGTTTTGCGGCGAAAACGCACACCACGGCTCTTTCTGAGAAAAAGCAAGCACGGAGGACGAGAATCGCTTTTGCCCTGCATAGCGTTCCGGGCAGCGGGTAGAACCAGGCAGAGAATTCCCGGCTAGCAGCTTCCCTGTGGCCGGGAAGTGCAAACGTACACGTTTTCGGCCGAAAACGCGTTTTCCGGCGAAAAAGCACACCATGGCTCTTTCTGAGAAAAAGCAAGCACGGAGGACGAGAATCGCTTTTGCCCTGCGTAGCGTTCCGGGCAGCGGGTAGAACCAGGCAGAGAATTCCCGGCTAGCAGGTTCCCTGTGGCCGGGAAGTGCAAACGTACACGTTTTCGGCCGAAAACGCGTTTTCCGGCGAAAACGCACACCACGGCTCTTTCTGAGAAAAAGCAAGCACGGAGGACGAGAACCGCTTCTGCCCTGCGTAGTGTTCCGGGCAGCGGGTAGAACCAGGCAGAGAATTCCCGGCTAGCAGCTTCCCTGTGGCCGGGAAGTGCAAACGTACACGTTTTCGGCCGAAAACGCGTTTTCCGGCGAAAACGCACACCACGGCTCTTTCTGAGAAAAAGCAAGCACGGAGGACGAGAATCGCTTTTACCCTGCGTAGCGTTCTGAGCAGCGGGAAGAAATAGGCAGCGAATTGCCGGCTAGCAGCTTCCCTGTGGCCGGGAAGTGCAAACGTACACGTTTTCGGCCGAAAACGCGTTTTCCGGAGAAAAAGCACACCATGGCTCTTTCTGAGAAAAAGCAAGCACGGAGGACGAGAATCGCTTTTGCCCTGCGTAGCGTTCCGGGCAGCGGGTAGAACCACGCAGAGAATTCCCTGCTATCAGCTTCCCTGTGGCGGGGAAGTGCAAACGTACACGTTTTCGGCCGAAAACGCGTTTTGCGGCGAAAACGCACACCACGGCTCTTTCTGAGATAAAGCAAGCACGGAGGACGAGAATCGCTTTTGCCCTGCGTAGCGTTCTGAGCAGCGGGTAGAACCAGGCAGAGAATTCCCGGCTAGCAGCTTCCCTGTGGCCGGGAAGTGCAAACGTACACGTTTTCGGCCGAAAACGCGTTTTCCGGCGAAAACGCACACCACGGCTCTTTCTGAGAAAAAGCAAGCACGGAGGACGAGAATCGCTTTTGCCCTGCGTAGTGTTCCGGGCAGCGGGTAGAACCAGGCAGAGAATTCCCGTCTAGCAGCTTCCCTGTGGCGGGGAAGTGCAAACGTACACGTTTTCGGCCGAAAACGCGTTTTCCGGCGAAAACGCACACCACGGCTCTTTCTGAGAAAAAGCAAGCACGGAGGACGAGAATCGCTTTTGCCCTGCGTAGCGTTCCGGGCAGCGGGTAGAACCAGGCAGAGAATTCCCGGCTAGCAGCTTCCCTGTGGCGGGGAAGTGCAAACGTACACGTTTTCGGCCGAAAACGCGTTTTCCGGCGAAAACGCACACCACGGCTCTTTCTGAGAAAAAGCAAGCACGGAGGACGAGAATCGCTTTTGCCCTGCGTAGCGTTCTGAGCAGCGGGTAGAAATAGGCAGCGAATTCCCGGCTAGCAGCTTCCCTGTGGCCGGGAAGTGCAAACGTACACGTTTTCGGCCGAAAACGCGTTTTCCGGCGATAAAGCACACCATGGCTCTTTCTGAGAAAAAGCAAGCACGGAGGACGAGAATCGCTTTTGCCCTGCGTAGCGTTCTGGGCAGCGGGTAGAACCAGGCAGAGAATTCCCGGCTAGCAGGTTCCCTGTGGCCGGGAAGTGCAAACGTACACGTTTTCGGCCGAAAACGCGTTTTCCCGCGAAAACGCACACCACGGCTCTTTCTGAGAAAAAGCAAGCACGGAGGACGAGAATCGCTTTTGCCCTGCGTAGCGTTCCGGGCAGCGGGTAGAACCAGGCAGAGAATTCCCGGCTAGCAGCTTCCCTGTGGCCGGGAAGTGCAAACGTACACGTTTTCGGCCGAAAACGCGTTTTCCGGCGAAAACGCACACCACGGCTCTTTCTGAGAAAAAGCAAGCACGGAGGACGAGAACCGCTTCTGCCCTGCGTAGTGTTCCGGGCAGCGGGTAGAACCAGGCAGAGAATTCCCGGCTAGCAGCTTCCCTGTGGCCGGGAAGTGCAAACGTACACGTTTTCGGCCGAAAACGCGTTTTCCGGCGAAAACGCACACCACGGCTCTTTCTGAGAAAAAGCAAGCACGGAGGACGAGAATCGCTTTTGCCCTGCGTAGCGTTCTGAGCAGCGGGAAGAAATAGGCAGCGAATTGCCGGCTAGCAGCTTCCCTGTGGCCGGGAAGTGCAAACGTACACGTTTTCGGCCGAAAACGCGTTTTCCGGAGAAAAAGCACACCACGGCTCTTTCTGAGAAAAAGCAAGCACGGAGGACGAGAATCGCTTTTGCCCTGCGTAGCGTTCCGGGCAGCGGGTAGAACCAGGCAGAGAATTCCCGGCTAGCAGCTTCCCTGTGGCGGGGAAGTGCAAACGTACACGTTTTCGGCCGAAAACGCGTTTTCCGGCGAAAACGCACACCACGGCTCTTTCTGAGAAAAAGCAAGCACGGAGGACGAGAATCGCTTTTGCCCTGCGTAGCGTTCTGAGCAGCGGGTAGAAATAGGCAGCGAATTCCCGGCTAGCAGCTTCCCTGTGGCCGGGAAGTGCAAACGTACACGTTTTCGGCCGAAAACGCGTTTTCCGGCGAAAAAGCACACCATGGCTCTTTCTCAGAAAAAGCAAGCACGGAGGACGAGAATCGCTTTTGCCCTGCGTAGCGTTCTGAGCAGCGGGTAGAACCAGGCAGAGAATTGCCGGCTAGCAGCTTCCCTGTGGCCGGGAAGTGCAAACGTACACGTTTTCGGCCGAAAAAGCGTTTTCCCGCAAAAACGCACACCACGGCTCTTTCTGAGAAAAAGCAAGCACGGAGGACGAGAATCGCTTTTGCCCTGCGTAGCGTTCCGGGCAGCGGGTAGAACCAGGCAGAGAATTCCCGGCTAGCAGCTTCCCTGTGGCGGGGAAGTGCAAACGTACACGTTTTCGGCCGAAAACGCGTTTTGCGGCGAAAACGCACACCACGGCTCTTTCTGAGATAAAGCAAGCACGGAGGACGAGAATCGCTTTTGCCCTGCGTAGCGTTCCGGGCAGCGGGTAGAACCAGGCAGAGAATTCCCGGCTAGCAGCTTCCCTGTGGCGGGGAAGTGCAAACGTACACGTTTTCGGCCGAAAACGCGTTTTCCGGCGAAAAAGCACACCATGGCTCTTTCTGAGAAAAAGCAAGCACGGAGGACGAGAATCGCTTTTGCCCTGCGTAGCGTTCCGGGCAGCGGGTAGAACCACGCAGAGAATTCCCTGCTATCAGCTTCCCTGTGGCGGGGAAGTGCAAACGTACACGTTTTCGGCCGAAAACGCGTTTTGCGGCGAAAACGCACACCACGGCTCTTTCTGAGATAAAGCAAGCACGGAGGACGAGAATCGCTTTTGCCCTGCGTAGCGTTCTGAGCAGCGGGTAGAACCAGGCAGAGAATTCCCGGCTAGCAGCTTCCCTGTGGCCGGGAAGTGCAAACGTACACGTTTTCGGCCGAAAACGCGTTTTCCGGCGAAAACGCACACCACGGCTCTTTCTGAGAAAAAGCAAGCACGGAGGACGAGAATCGCTTTTGCCCTGCGTAGCGTTCCGGGCAGCGGGTAGAACCAGGCAGAGAATTCCCGGCTAGCAGCTTCCCTGTGGCGGGGAAGTGCAAACGTACACGTTTTCGGCCGAAAACGCGTTTTCCGGCGAAAAAGCACACCATGGCTCTTTCTGAGAAAAAGCAAGCACGGAGGACGAGAATCGCTTTTGCCCTGCGTAGCGTTCCGGGCAGCGGGTAGAACCACGCAGAGAATTCCCTGCTATCAGCTTCCCTGTGGCGGGGAAGTGCAAACGTACACGTTTTCGGCCGAAAACGCGTTTTGCGGCGAAAACGCACACCACGGCTCTTTCTGAGATAAAGCAAGCACGGAGGACGAGAATCGCTTTTGCCCTGCGTAGCGTTCTGAGCAGCGGGTAGAACCAGGCAGAGAATTCCCGGCTAGCAGCTTCCCTGTGGCCGGGAAGTGCAAACGTACACGTTTTCGGCCGAAAACGCGTTTTCCGGCGAAAACGCACACCACGGCTCTTTCTGAGAAAAAGCAAGCACGGAGGACGAGAATCGCTTTTGCCCTGCGTAGTGTTCCGGGCAGCGGGTAGAACCAGGCAGAGAATTCCCGTCTAGCAGCTTCCCTGTGGCGGGGAAGTGCAAACGTACACGTTTTCGGCCGAAAACGCGTTTTCCGGCGAAAACGCACACCACGGCTCTTTCTGAGAAAAAGCAAGCACGGAGGACGAGAATCGCTTTTGCCCTGCGTAGCGTTCCGGGCAGCGGGTAGAACCAGGCAGAGAATTCCCGGCTAGCAGCTTCCCTGTGGCGGGGAAGTGCAAACGTACACGTTTTCGGCCGAAAACGCGTTTTCCGGCGAAAACGCACACCACGGCTCTTTCTGAGAAAAAGCAAGCACGGAGGACGAGAATCGCTTTTGCCCTGCGTAGCGTTCTGAGCAGCGGGTAGAAATAGGCAGCGAATTCCCGGCTAGCAGCTTCCCTGTGGCCGGGAAGTGCAAACGTACACGTTTTCGGCCGAAAACGCGTTTTCCGGCGAAAAAGCACACCATGGCTCTTTCTGAGAAAAAGCAAGCACGGAGGACGAGAATCGCTTTTGCCCTGCGTAGCGTTCCGGGCAGCGGGTAGAACCAGGCAGAGAATTCCCGGCTAGCAGCTTCCCTGTGGCCGGGAAGTGCAAACGTACACGTTTTCGGCCGAAAACGCGTTTTCCGGCGAAAACGCACACCACGGCTCTTTCTGAGAAAAAGCAAGCACGGAGGACGAGAATCGCTTTTGCCCTGCGTAGCGTTCTGAGCAGCGGGTAGAACCAGGCAGAGAATTGCCGGCTAGCAGCTTCCCTGTGGCCGGGAAGTGCAAACGTACACGTTTTCGGCCGAAAAAGCGTTTTCCCGCAAAAACGCACACCACGGCTCTTTCTGAGAAAAAGCAAGCACGGAGGACGAGAATCGCTTTTGCCCTGCGTAGCGTTCCGGGCAGCGGGTAGAACCAGGCAGAGAATTCCCGGCTAGCAGCTTCCCTGTGGCGGGGAAGTGCAAACGTACACGTTTTCGGCCGAAAACGCGTTTTGCGGCGAAAACGCACACCACGGCTCTTTCTGAGAAAAAGCAAGCACGGAGGACGAGAATCGCTTTTGCCCTGCGTAGCGTTCCGGGCAGCGGGTAGAACCAGGCAGAGAATTCCCGGCTAGCAGCTTCCCTGTGGCCGGGAAGTGCAAACGTACACGTTTTCGGCCGAAAACGCGTTTTCCGGCGAAAACGCACACCACGGCTCTTTCTGAGAAAAAGCAAGCACGGAGGACGAGAATCGCTTTTGCCCTGCGTAGCGTTCTGAGCAGCGGGTAGAACCAGGCAGAGAATTGCCGGCTAGCAGCTTCCCTGTGGCCGGGAAGTGCAAACGTACACGTTTTCGGCCGAAAAAGCGTTTTCCCGCAAAAACGCACACCACGGCTCTTTCTGAGAAAAAGCAAGCACGGAGGACGAGAATCGCTTTTGCCCTGCGTAGCGTTCCGGGCAGCGGGTAGAACCAGGCAGAGAATTCCCGGCTAGCAGCTTCCCTGTGGCGGGGAAGTGCAAACGTACACGTTTTCGGCCGAAAACGCGTTTTCCGGCGAAAACGCACACCACGGCTCTTTCTGAGAAAAAGCAAGCACGGAGGACAAGAATCTGTATTGCTCTGCGTAGCGTTCCGGGCAGCGGGTAGAACCAGGCAGAGAATTCCCGGCTAGCAGCTTCCCTGTGGCGGGGAAGTGCAAACGTACACGTTTTCGGGCGAAAACGCGTTTTCCCGCGAAAACGCACACCACGGCTCTTTCTGAGAAAAAGCAAGCACGGAGGACGAGAATCGCTTTTGCCCTGCGTAGTGTTCAGGGCAGCGGGTAGAACCAGGCAGAGAATTCCCGGCTAGCAGCTTCCCTGTGGCGGGGAAGTGCAAACGTACACGTTTTCGGCCGAAAACGCGTTTTCCGGCGAAAACGCACACCACGGCTCTTTCTGAGAAAAAGCAAGCACGGAGGACGAGAATCGCTTTTGCCCTGCGTAGCGTTCTGAGCAGCGGGTAGAATCAGGCAGAGAATTCCCGGCTAGCAGCTTCCCTGTGGCCGGGAAGTGCAAACGTACACGTTTTCGGCCGAAAACGCGTTTTCCGGCGAATAAGCACACCATGGCTCTTTCTGAGAAAAAGCAAGCACGGAGGACGAGAATCGCTTTTGCCCTGCGTAGCGTTGCGGGCAGCGGGTAGAACCAGGCAGAGAATTCCCGGCTAGCAGCTTCCCTGTGGCGGGGAAGTGCAAACGTACACGTTTTCGGCCGAAAACGCGTTTTCCGGCGAAAACGCACACCACGGCTCTTTCTGAGAAAAAGCAAGCACGGAGGACGAGAATCGCTTTTGCCCTGCGTAGCGTTCCGGGCAGCGGGTAGAACCAGGCAGAGAATTCCCGGCTAGCAGCTTCCCTGTGGCCGGGAAGTGCAAACGTACACGTTTCCGGCCGAAAACGCGTTTTCCGGCGAAAACGCACACCACGGCTCTTTCTGAGAAAAAGCAAGCACGGAGGACGAGAATCGCTTTTGCCCTGCGTAGCGTTCCGGGCAGCGGGTAGAACCAGGCAGAGAATTCCCGGCTAGCAGCTTCCCTGTGGCGGGGAAGTGCAAACGTACACGTTTTCGGCCGAAAACGCGTTTTCCGGGGAAAACGCACACCACGGCTCTTTCTGAGAAAAAGCAAGCACGGAGGACGAGAATCGCTTTTGCCCTGCGTAGCGTTCCGGGCAGCGGGTAGAACCAGGCAGCGAATTCCCTGCTATCAGCTTCCCTGTGGCGGGGAAGTGCAAACGTACACGTTTTCGGCCGAAAACGCGTTTTCCGTTGAAAACGCACACCACGGCTCTTTCTGAGAAAAAGCAAGCACGGAGGACGAGAATCGCTTTTGCCCTGCGTAGTGTTCCGGGCAGCGGGTAGAACCAGGCAGAGAATTCCCGGCTAGCAGCTTCCCTGTGGCCGGGAAGTGCAAACGTACACGTTTTCGGCCGAAAACGCGTTTTCCCGCGAAAACGCCCACCACGGCTCTTTCTGAGAAAAAGCAAGCACGGAGGACGAGAATCGCTTTTGCCCTGCGTAGCGTTCCGGGCAGCGGGTAGAACCAGGCAGAGAATTCCCGGCTAGCAGCTTCCCTGTGGCCAGGAAGTGCAAACGTACACGTTTTCAGCCAAAAACGCGTTTTCCCGCAAAAACGCACACCACGGCTCTTTCTGAGAAAAAGCAAGCACGGAGGACGAGAATCGCTTTTGCCCTGCGTAGCGTTCCGGGCAGCGGGTAGAACCATGCAGAGAATTCCCGGCTAGCAGCTTCCCTGTGGCGGGGAAGTGCAAACGTACACGTTTTCGGCCGAAAACGCGTTTTCCGGCGAAAACGCACACCACGGCTCTTTCTGAGAAAAAGCAAGCACGGAGGACAAGAATCGCTATTGCCCTGCGTAGTGTTCCGGGCAGCGGGTAGAACCAGGCAGCGAATTGCCGGCTAGCAGCTTCCCTGTGGCCGGGAAGTGCAAACGTACACGTTTCCGGCCGAAAACGCGTTTTCCGGCGAAAACGCACACCACGGCTCTTTCTGAGAAAAAGCAAGCACGGAGGACGAGAATCGCTTTTGCCCTGCGTAGCGTTCCGGGCAGCGGGTAGAACCAGGCAGAGAATTCCCGGCTAGCAGCTTCCCTGTGGCCGGGAAGTGCAAACGTACACGTTTCCGGCCGAAAACGCGTTTTCCGGCGAAAACGCACACCACGGCTCTTTCTGAGAAAAAGCAAGCACGGAGGACGAGAATCGCTTTTGCCCTGCGTAGTGTTCCGGGCAGCGGGTAGAACCAGGCAGAGAATTCCCCGCTAGCAGGTTCCCTGTGGCCGGGAAGTGCAAACGTACACGTTTTCGGACGAAAACGCGTTTTCCCGCGAAAACGCACACCACGGCTCTTTCTGAGAAAAAGCAAGCACGGAGGACGAGAATCGCTTTTGCCCTGCGTAGCGTTCCGGGCAGCGGGTAGAACCAGGCAGAGAATTCCCGGCTAGCAGCTTCCCTGTGGCCTGGAAGTGCAAACGTACACGTTTTCGGCCGAAAACACGTTTTCCGGCGAAAACGCACACCACGGCTCTTTCTGAGAAAAAGCAAGCACGGAGGACGAGAATCGCTTTTGCCCTGCGTAGCGTTCCGGGCAGCGGGTAGAACCAGGCAGAGAATTCCCGGCTAGCAGCTTCCCTGTGGCCGGGAAGTGCAAACGTACACGTTTTCGGCCGAAAACGCGTTTTCCGGAGAAAAAGCACACCATGGCTCTTTCTGAGAAAAAGCAAGCACGGAGGACGAGAATCGCTTTTGCCCTGCGTAGCGTTCCGGGCAGCGGGTAGAACCAGGCAGAGAATTCCCGGCTAGCAGCTTCCCTGTGGCCGGGAAGTGCAAACGTACACGTTTTCGGCCGAAAACGCGTTTTCCGGCGAAAACGCACACCACGGCTCTTTCTGAGCAAAAGCAAGCACGGAGGACGAGAATCGCTTTTGCCCTCCGTAGCGTTCCGGGCAGCGGGTAGAACCAGGCAGAGAATTCCCGGCTAGCAGCTTCCCTGTGGCCGGGAAGTGCAAACGTACACGTTTTCGGCCGAAAACGCGTTTTCCGGAGAAAAAGCACACCATGGCTCTTTCTGAGAAAAAGCAAGCACGGAGGACGAGAATCGCTTTTGCCCTGCGTAGCGTTCCGGGCAGCGGGTAGAACCAGGCAGAGAATTCCCGGCTAGCAGCTTCCCTGTGGCCGGGAAGTGCAAACGTACACGTTTTCGGCCGAAAACGCGTTTTCCGGCGAAAACGCACACCACGGCTCTTTCTGAGAAAAAGCAAGCACGGAGGACGAGAATCGCTTTTGCCCTGCGTAGCGTTCCGGGCAGCGGGTAGAACCAGGCAGAGAATTCCCGGCTAGCAGCTTCCCTGTGGCCGGGAAGTGCAAACGTACACGTTTTCGGCCGAAAACGCGTTTTCCGGAGAAAAAGCACGCCACGGCTCTTTCTGAGAAAAAGCAAGCACGGAGGACGAGAATCGCTTTTGCCCTGCGTAGCGTTCCGGGCAGCGGGTAGAACCAGGCAGAGAATTCCCGTCTAGCAGCTTCCCTGTGGCCGGGAAGTGCAAACGTACACGTTTTCGGCCGAAAACGCGTTTTCTGGCAAAAACGCACACCACGGCTCTTTCTGAGAAAAAGCAAGCACGGAGGACGAGAATCGCTTTTGCCCTGCGTAGTGTTCCGGGCAGCGGGTAGAACCAGGCAGAGAATTGCCGGCTAGCAGCTTCCCTGTGGCCGGGAAGTGCAAACGTACACGTTTTCGGCCGAAAACGCGTTTTCTGGCGAAAACGCACACCACGGCTCTTTCTGAGAAAAAGCAAGCACGGAGGACGAGAATCGCTTTTGCCCTGCGTAGTGTTCCGGGCAGCGGGTAGAACCAGGCAGAGAATTCCCGTCTAGCAGCTTCCCTGTGGCGGGGAAGTGCAAACGTACACGTTTTCGGCCGAAAACGCGTTTTCCGGCGAAAACGCACACCACGGCTCTTTCTGAGAAAAAGCAAGCACGGAGGACGAGAATCGCTTTTGCCCTGCGTAGCGTTCTGGGCAGCGGGTAGAACCAGGCAGAGAATTCCCGGCTAGCAGGTTCCCTGTGGCGGGGAAGTGCAAACGTACACGTTTTCGGGCGAAAACGCGTTTTCCCGCGAAAACGCACACCACGGCTCTTTCTGAGAAAAAGCAAGCACGGAGGACGAGAATCGCTTTTGCCCTGCGTAGCGTTCCGGGCAGCGGGTAGAACCAGGCAGAGAATTCCCGGCTAGCAGCTTCCCTGTGGCCGGGAAGTGCAAACGTACACGTTTTCGGCCGAAAACGCGTTTTCCGGCGAAAACGCACACCACGGCTCTTTCTGAGAAAAAGCAAGCACGGAGGACGAGAACCGCTTCTGCCCTGCGTAGTGTTCCGGGCAGCGGGTAGAACCAGGCAGAGAATTCCCGGCTAGCAGCTTCCCTGTGGCCGGGAAGTGCAAACGTACACGTTTTCGGCCGAAAACGCGTTTTGCGGCGAAAACGCACACCACGGCTCTTTCTGAGAAAAAGCAAGCACGGAGGACGAGAATCGCTTTTGCCCTGCGTAGCGTTCTGAGCAGCGGGTAGAAATAGGCAGCGAATTGCCGGCTAGCAGCTTCCCTGTGGCCGGGAAGTGCAAACGTACACGTTTTCGGCCGAAAACGCGTTTTCCGGAGAAAAAGCACACCATGGCTCTTTCTGAGAAAAAGCAAGCACGGAGGACGAGAATCGCTTTTGCCCTGCGTAGCGTTCCGGGCAGCGGGTAGAACCAGGCAGAGAATTCCCGGCTAGCAGCTTCCCTGTGGCGGGGAAGTGCAAACGTACACGTTTTCGGCCGAAAACGCGTTTTCCGGCGAAAACGCACACCACGGCTCTTTCTGAGAAAAAGCAAGCACGGAGGACGAGAATCGCTTTTGCCCTGCGTAGCGTTCTGAGCAGCGGGTAGAAATAGGCAGCGAATTCCCGGCTAGCAGCTTCCCTGTGGCCGGGAAGTGCAAACGTACACGTTTTCGGCCGAAAACGCGTTTTCCGGCGAAAAAGCACACCATGGCTCTTTCTGAGAAAAAGCAAGCACGGAGGACGAGAATCGCTTTTGCCCTGCGTAGCGTTCCGGGCAGCGGGTAGAACCAGGCAGAGAATTCCCGGCTAGCAGCTTCCCTGTGGCCGGGAAGTGCAAACGTACACGTTTTCGGCCGAAAACGCGTTTTCCGGCGAAAACGCACACCACGGCTCTTTCTGAGAAAAAGCAAGCACGGAGGACGAGAATCGCTTTTGCCCTGCGTAGCGTTCTGAGCAGCGATAGAAATAGGCAGCGAATTGCCGGCTAGCAGCTTCCCTGTGGCCGGGAAGTGCAAACGTACACGTTTTCGGCCGAAAAAGCGTTTTCCCGCAAAAACGCACACCACGGCTCTTTCTGAGAAAAAGCAAGCACGGAGGACGAGAATCGCTTTTGCCCTGCGTAGCGTTGCGGGCAGCGGGTAGAACCAGGCAGAGAATTCCCGGCTAGCAGCTTCCCTGTGGCGGGGAAGTGCAAACGTACACGTTTTCGGCCGAAAACGCGTTTTCCGGCGAAAACGCACACCACGGCTCTTTCTGAGAAAAAGCAAGCACGGAGGACGAGAATCGCTTTTGCTCTGCGTAGCGTTCCGGGCAGCGGGTAGAACCAGGCAGAGAATTCCCGGCTAGCAGCTTCCCTGTGGCGGGGAAGTGCAAACGTACACGTTTTCGGGCGAAAACGCGTTTTCCCGCGAAAACGCACACCACGGCTCTTTCTGAGAAAAAGCAAGCACGGAGGACGAGAATCGCTTTTGCCCTGCGTAGTGTTCAGGGCAGCGGGTAGAACCAGGCAGAGAATTCCCGGCTAGCAGCTTCCCTGTGGCGGGGAAGTGCAAACGTACACGTTTTCGGCCGAAAACGCGTTTTCCGGCGAAAACGCACACCACGGCTCTTTCTGAGAAAAAGCAAGCACGGAGGACGAGAATCGCTTTTGCCCTGCGTAGCGTTCTGAGCAGCGGGTAGAATCAGGCAGAGAATTCCCGGCTAGCAGCTTCCCTGTGGCCGGGAAGTGCAAACGTACACGTTTTCGGCCGAAAACGCGTTTTCCGGCGAATAAGCACACCATGGCTCTTTCTGAGAAAAAGCAAGCACGGAGGACGAGAATCGCTTTTGCCCTGCGTAGCGTTGCGGGCAGCGGGTAGAACCAGGCAGAGAATTCCCGGCTAGCAGCTTCCCTGTGGCGGGGAAGTGCAAACGTACACGTTTTCGGCCGAAAACGCGTTTTCCGGCGAAAACGCACACCACGGCTCTTTCTGAGAAAAAGCAAGCACGGAGGACGAGAATCGCTTTTGCCCTGCGTAGCGTTCCGGGCAGCGGGTAGAACCAGGCAGAGAATTCCCGGCTAGCAGCTTCCCTGTGGCCGGGAAGTGCAAACGTACACGTTTCCGGCCGAAAACGCGTTTTCCGGCGAAAACGCACACCACGGCTCTTTCTGAGAAAAAGCAAGCACGGAGGACTAGAATCGCTTTTGCCCTGCGTAGCGTTCCGGGCAGCGGGTAGAACCAGGCAGAGAATTCCCGGCTAGCAGCTTCCCTGTGGCGGGGAAGTGCAAACGTACACGTTTTCGGCCGAAAACGCGTTTTCCGGGGAAAACGCACACCACGGCTCTTTCTGAGAAAAAGCAAGCACGGAGGACGAGAATCGCTTTTGCCCTGCGTAGCGTTCCGGGCAGCGGGTAGAACCAGGCAGCGAATTCCCTGCTATCAGCTTCCCTGTGGCGGGGAAGTGCAAACGTACACGTTTTCGGCCGAAAACGCGTTTTCCGGCGAAAACGCACACCACGGCTCTTTCTGAGAAAAAGCAAGCACGGAGGACGAGAATCGCTTTTGCCCTGCGTAGTGTTCCGGGCAGCGGGTAGAACCAGGCAGAGAATTCCCGGCTAGCAGCTTCCCTGTGGCCGGGAAGTGCAAACGTACACGTTTTCGGCCGAAAACGCGTTTTCCCGCGAAAACGCCCACCACGGCTCTTTCTGAGAAAAAGCAAGCACGGAGGACGAGAATCGCTTTTGCCCTGCGTAGCGTTCCGGGCAGCGGGTAGAACCAGGCAGAGAATTCCCGGCTAGCAGCTTCCCTGTGGCCAGGAAGTGCAAACGTACACGTTTTCAGCCGAAAACGCGTTTTCCCGCAAAAACGCACACCACGGCTCTTTCTGAGAAAAAGCAAGCACGGAGGACGAGAATCGCTTTTGCCCTGCGTAGCGTTCCGGGCAGCGGGTAGAACCAGGCAGCGAATTGCCGGCTAGCAGCTTCCCTGTGGCCGGGAAGTGCAAACGTACACGTTTCCGGCCGAAAACGCGTTTTCCGGCGAAAACGCACACCACGGCTCTTTCTGAGAAAAAGCAAGCACGGAGGACGAGAATCGCTTTTGCCCTGCGTAGCGTTCCGGGCAGCGGGTAGAACCAGGCAGAGAATTCCCGGCTAGCAGCTTCCCTGTGGCCGGGAAGTGCAAACGTACACGTTTTCGGCCGAAAACGCGTTTTCCGGCGAAAACGCACACCACGGCTCTTTCTGAGAAAAAGCAAGCACGGAGGACGAGAACCGCTTTTGCCCTGCGTAGCGTTCCGGGCAGCGGGTAGAACCAGGCAGAGAATTCCCGGCTAGCAGCTTCCCTGTGGCCGGGAAGAGCAAACGTACACGTTTTCGGCCGAAAACGCATTTTCCGGCGAAAACGCACACCACGGCTCTTTCTGAGAAAAAGCAAGCACGGAGGACGAGAATCGCTTTTGCCCTGCGTAGCGTTCCGGGCAGCGGGTAGAACCAGGCAGAGAATTCCCGGCTAGCAGCTTCCCTGTGGCCGGGAAGTGCAAACGTACACGTTTTCGGCCGAAAACGCGTTTTCCGGCGAAAACGCACACCACGGCTCTTTCTGAGAAAAAGCAAGCACGGAGGACGAGAATCGCTTTTGCTCTGCGTAGCGTTCCGGGCAGCGGGTAGAACCAGGCAGAGAATTCCCGGCTAGCAGCTTCCCTGTGGCCGGGAAGTGCAAACGTACACGTTTTCGGCCGAAAACGCGTTTTCCGGCGAAAACGCACACCACGGCTCTTTCTGAGAAAAAGCAAGCACGGAGGACGAGAATCGCTTTTGCCCTGCGTAGCGTTCCGGGCAGCGGGTAGAACCAGGCAGAGAATTCCCGTCTAGCAGCTTCCCTGTGGCCGGGAAGTGCAAACGTACACGTTTTCGGCCGAAAACGCGTTTTGCGGCGAAAACGCACACCACGGCTCTTTCTGAGAAAAAGCAAGCACGGAGGACGAGAATCGCTTTTGCCCTGCGTAGCGTTCTGAGCAGCGGGTAGAAATAGGCAGCGAATTGCCGGCTAGCAGCTTCCCTGTGGCCGGGAAGTGCAAACGTACACGTTTTCGGCCGAAAACGCGTTTTCCGGAGAAAAAGCACACCATGGCTCTTTCTGAGAAAAAGCAAGCACGGAGGACGAGAATCGCTTTTGCCCTGCGTAGCGTTCCGGGCAGCGGGTAGAACCAGGCAGAGAATTCCCGGCTAGCAGCTTCCCTGTGGCCGGGAAGTGCAAACGTACACGTTTTCGGCCGAAAACGCGTTTTCCGGCGAAAACGCACACCACGGCTCTTTCTGAGCAAAAGCAAGCACGGAGGACGAGAATCGCTTTTGCCCTCCGTAGCGTTCCGGGCAGCGGGTAGAACCAGGCAGAGAATTCCCGGCTAGCAGCTTCCCTGTGGCCGGGAAGTGCAAACGTACACGTTTTCGGCCGAAAACGCGTTTTCCGGCGAAAACGCACACCACGGCTCTTTCTGAGAAAAAGCAAGCACGGAGGACGAGAATCGCTTTTGCCCTGCGTAGCGTTCCGGGCAGCGGGTAGAACCAGGCAGAGAATTCCCGGCTAGCAGCTTCCCTGTGGCGGGGAAGTGCAAACGTACACGTTTTCGGCCGAAAACGCGTTTTCCGGTGAAAACGCACACCACGGCTCTTTCTGAGAAAAAGCAAGCACGGAGGACGAGAATCGCTTTTGCCCTGCGTAGCGTTCCGGGCAGCGGGTAGAACCAGGCAGAGAATTCCCGGCTAGCAGCTTCCCTGTGGCGGGGAAGTGCAAACGTACACGTTTTCGGCGGAAAACGCGTTTTCCGGCGAAAACGCACACCACGGCTCTTTCTGAGAAAAAGCAAGCACGGAGGACGAGAATCGCTTTTGCCCTGCGTAGCGTTCCGGGCAGCGGGTAGAACCAGGCAGAGAATTCCCGGCTAGCAGCTTCCCTGTGGCGGGGAAGTGCAAACGTACACGTTTTCGGCCGAAAACGCGTTTTCCGGCGAAAACGCACACCACGGCTCTTTCTGAGAAAAAGCAAGCACGGAGGACGAGAATCCCTTTTGCCCTGCGTAGTGTTCCTGGCAGCGGGTAGAACCAGGCAGAGAATTCCCGGCTAGCAGCTTCCCTGTGGCCGGGAAGTGCAAACGTACACGTTTTCGGCCGAAAACGCGTTTTCCCGCGAAAACGCCCACCACGGCTCTTTCTGAGAAAAAGCAAGCACGGAGGACGAGAATCGCTTTTGCCCTGCGTAGCGTTCCGGGCAGCGGGTAGAACCAGGCAGAGAATTCCCGGCTAGCAGCTTCCCTGTGGCCGGGAAGTGCAAACGTACACGTTTTCGGCCGAAAACGAGTTTTCCCGCGAAAACGCACACTACGGCTCTTTCTGAGAAAAAGCAAGCACGGAGGACGAGAATCGCTTTTGCCCTGCGTAGCGTTCCGGGCAGCGGGTAGAACCAGGCAGAGAATTCCCAGCTAGCAGCTTCCCTGTGGCCTGGAAGTGCAAACGTACACGTTTTCGGCCGAAAACACGTTTTCCGGCGAAAACGCACACCACGGCTCTTTCTGAGAAAAAGCAAGCACGGAGGACGAGAATCGCTTTTGCCCTGCGTAGCGTTCCGGGCAGCGGGTAGAACCAGGCAGAGAATTCCCGGCTGGCAGCTTCCCTGTGGCCGGGAAGTGCAAACGTACACGTTTTCGGCCAAAAACGCGTTTTCCGGCGAAAACGCACACCACGGCTCTTTCTGGGAAAAAGCAAGCACGGAGGACGAGAATCGCTTTTGCCCTGCGTAGCGTTCCGGGCAGCGGGTAGAACCAGGCAGCGAATTCCCTGCTATCAGCTTCCCTGTGGCCGGGAAGTGCAAACGTACACGTTTTCGGCCGAAAACGCGTTTTCCGGAGAAAAAGCACGCCACGGCTCTTTCTGAGAAAAAGCAAGCACGGAGGACGAGAATCGCTTTTGCCCTGCGTAGCGTTCCGGGCAGCGGGTAGAACCAGGCAGAGAATTCCCGTCTAGCAGCTTCCCTGTGGCCGGGAAGTGCAAACGTACACGTTTTCGGCCGAAAACGCGTTTTCTGGCAAAAACGCACACCACGGCTCTTTCTGAGAAAAAGCAAGCACGGAGGACGAGAATCGCTTTTGCCCTGCGTAGTGTTCCGGGCAGCGGGTAGAACCAGGCAGAGAATTGCCGGCTAGCAGCTTCCCTGTGGCCGGGAAGTGCAAACGTACACGTTTTCGGCCGAAAACGCGTTTTCTGGCGAAAACGCACACCACGGCTCTTTCTGAGAAAAAGCAAGCACGGAGGACGAGAATCGCTTTTGCCCTGCGTAGTGTTCCGGGCAGCGGGTAGAACCAGGCAGAGAATTCCCGTCTAGCAGCTTCCCTGTGGCGGGGAAGTGCAAACGTACACGTTTTCGGCCGAAAACGCGTTTTCCGGCGAAAACGCACACCACGGCTCTTTCTGAGAAAAAGCAAGCACGGAGGACGAGAATCGCTTTTGCCCTGCGTAGCGTTCTGGGCAGCGGGTAGAACCAGGCAGAGAATTCCCGGCTAGCAGGTTCCCTGTGGCGGGGAAGTGCAAACGTACACGTTTTCGGGCGAAAACGCGTTTTCCCGCGAAAACGCACACCACGGCTCTTTCTGAGAAAAAGCAAGCACGGAGGACGAGAATCGCTTTTGCCCTGCGTAGCGTTCCGGGCAGCGGGTAGAACCAGGCAGAGAATTCCCGGCTAGCAGCTTCCCTGTGGCCGGGAAGTGCAAACGTACACGTTTTCGGCCGAAAACGCGTTTTCCGGCGAAAACGCACACCACGGCTCTTTCTGAGAAAAAGCAAGCACGGAGGACGAGAACCGCTTCTGCCCTGCGTAGTGTTCCGGGCAGCGGGTAGAACCAGGCAGAGAATTCCCGGCTAGCAGCTTCCCTGTGGCCGGGAAGTGCAAACGTACACGTTTTCGGCCGAAAACGCGTTTTGCGGCGAAAACGCACACCACGGCTCTTTCTGAGAAAAAGCAAGCACGGAGGACGAGAATCGCTTTTGCCCTGCGTAGCGTTCTGAGCAGCGGGTAGAAATAGGCAGCGAATTGCCGGCTAGCAGCTTCCCTGTGGCCGGGAAGTGCAAACGTACACGTTTTCGGCCGAAAACGCGTTTTCCGGAGAAAAAGCACACCATGGCTCTTTCTGAGAAAAAGCAAGCACGGAGGACGAGAATCGCTTTTGCCCTGCGTAGCGTTCCGGGCAGCGGGTAGAACCAGGCAGAGAATTCCCGGCTAGCAGCTTCCCTGTGGCGGGGAAGTGCAAACGTACACGTTTTCGGCCGAAAACGCGTTTTCCGGCGAAAACGCACACCACGGCTCTTTCTGAGAAAAAGCAAGCACGGAGGACGAGAATCGCTTTTGCCCTGCGTAGCGTTCTGAGCAGCGGGTAGAAATAGGCAGCGAATTCCCGGCTAGCAGCTTCCCTGTGGCCGGGAAGTGCAAACGTACACGTTTTCGGCCGAAAACGCGTTTTCCGGCGAAAAAGCACACCATGGCTCTTTCTGAGAAAAAGCAAGCACGGAGGACGAGAATCGCTTTTGCCCTGCGTAGCGTTCCGGGCAGCGGGTAGAACCAGGCAGAGAATTCCCGGCTAGCAGCTTCCCTGTGGCCGGGAAGTGCAAACGTACACGTCTTCGGCCGAAAACGCGTTTTCCGGCGAAAACGCACACCACGGCTCTTTCTGAGAAAAAGCAAGCACGGAGGACGAGAATCGCTTTTGCCCTGCGTAGCGTTCTGAGCAGCGGGTAGAAATAGGCAGCGAATTGCCGGCTAGCAGCTTCCCTGTGGCCGGGAAGTGCAAACGTACACGTTTTCGGCCGAAAAAGCGTTTTCCCGCAAAAACGCACACCACGGCTCTTTCTGAGAAAAAGCAAGCACGGAGGACGAGAATCGCTTTTGCCCTGCGTAGCGTTGCGGGCAGCGGGTAGAACCAGGCAGAGAATTCCCGGCTAGCAGCTTCCCTGTGGCGGGGAAGTGCAAACGTACACGTTTTCGGCCGAAAACGCGTTTTCCGGCGAAAACGCACACCACGGCTCTTTCTGAGAAAAAGCAAGCACGGAGGACGAGAATCGCTTTTGCTCTGCGTAGCGTTCCGGGCAGCGGGTAGAACCAGGCAGAGAATTCCCGGCTAGCAGCTTCCCTGTGGCCGGGAAGTGCAAACGTACACGTTTTCGGGCGAAAACGCGTTTTCCCGCGAAAACGCACACCACGGCTCTTTCTGAGAAAAAGCAAGCACGGAGGACGAGAATCGCTTTTGCCCTGCGTAGTGTTCAGGGCAGCGGGTAGAACCAGGCAGAGAATTCCCGGCTAGCAGCTTCCCTGTGGCGGGGAAGTGCAAACGTACACGTTTTCGGCCGAAAACGCGTTTTCCGGCGAAAACGCACACCACGGCTCTTTCTGAGAAAAAGCAAGCACGGAGGACGAGAATCGCTTTTGCCCTGCGTAGCGTTCTGAGCAGCGGGTAGAATCAGGCAGAGAATTCCCGGCTAGCAGCTTCCCTGTGGCCGGGAAGTGCAAACGTACACGTTTTCGGCCGAAAACGCGTTTTCCGGCGAATAAGCACACCATGGCTCTTTCTGAGAAAAAGCAAGCACGGAGGACGAGAATCGCTTTTGCCCTGCGTAGCGTTGCGGGCAGCGGGTAGAACCAGGCAGAGAATTCCCGGCTAGCAGCTTCCCTGTGGCGGGGAAGTGCAAACGTACACGTTTTCGGCCGAAAACGCGTTTTCCGGGGAAAACGCACACCACGGCTCTTTCTGAGAAAAAGCAAGCACGGAGGACGAGAATCGCTTTTGCCCTGCGTAGCGTTCCGGGCAGCGGGTAGAACCAGGCAGCGAATTCCCTGCTATCAGCTTCCCTGTGGCGGGGAATTGCAAACGTACACGTTTTCGGCCGAAAACGCGTTTTCCGGCGAAAACGCACACCACGGCTCTTTCTGAGAAAAAGCAAGCACGGAGGACGAGAATCGCTTTTGCCCTGCGTAGTGTTCCGGGCAGCGGGTAGAACCAGGCAGAGAATTCCCGGCTAGCAGCTTCCCTGTGGCCGGGAAGTGCAAACGTACACGTTTTCGGCCGAAAACGCGTTTTCCCGCGAAAACGCCCACCACGGCTCTTTCTGAGAAAAAGCAAGCACGGAGGACGAGAATCGCTTTTGCCCTGCGTAGCGTTCCGGGCAGCGGGTAGAACCAGGCAGAGAATTCCCGGCTAGCAGCTTCCCTGTGGCCAGGAAGTGCAAACGTACACGTTTTCAGCCGAAAACGCGTTTTCCCGCAAAAACGCACACCACGGCTCTTTCTGAGAAAAAGCAAGCACGGAGGACGAGAATCGCTTTTGCCCTGCGTAGCGTTCCGGGCAGCGGGTAGAACCATGCAGAGAATTCCCGGCTAGCAGCTTCCCTGTGGCCGGGAAGTGCAAACGTACACGTTTTCGGCCGAAAACGCGTTTTCCGGCGAAAACGCACACCACGGCTCTTTCTGAGAAAAAGCAAGCACGGAGGACGAGAATCGCTATTGCCCTGCGTAGTGTTCCGGGCAGCGGGTAGAACCAGGCAGCGAATTGCCGGCTAGCAGCTTCCCTGTGGCCGGGAAGTGCAAACGTACACGTTTTCGGCCGAAAACGCGTTTTCCGGCGAAAACGCACACCACGGCTCTTTCTGAGAAAAAGCAAGCACGGAGGACGAGAATCGCTTTTGCCCTGCGTAGCGTTCCAGGCAGCGGGTAGAACCAGGCAGAGAATTCCCGGCTAGCAGCTTCCCTGTGGCCGGGAAGTGCAAACGTACACGTTTCCGGCCGAAAACGCGTTTTCCGGCGAAAACGCACACCACGGCTCTTTCTGAGAAAAAGCAAGCACGGAGGACGAGAATCGCTTTTGCCCTGCGTAGTGTTCCGGGCAGCGGGTAGAACCAGGCAGAGAATTCCCGGCTAGCAGGTTCCCTGTGGCCGGGAAGTGCAAACGTACACGTTTTCGGCCGAAAACGCGTTTTCCCGCGAAAACGCACACCACGGATCTTTCTGAGAAAAAGCAAGCACGGAGGACGAGAATCGCTTTTGTCCTGCGTAGCGTTCCGGGCAGCGGGTAGAACCAGGCAGAGAATTCCCGGCTAGCAGCTTCCCTGTGGCCTGGAAGTGCAAACGTGCACGTTTTCGGTCGAAAACACGTTTTCCGGCGAAAACGCACACCACGGCTCTTTCTGAGAAAAAGCAAGCACGGAGGACGAGAATCGCTTTTGCCCTGCATAGCGTTCCGGGCAGCGGGTAGAACCAGGCAGAGAATTCCCGGCTAGCAGCTTCCCTGTGGCCGGGAAGTGCAAACGTACACGTTTTCGGCCGAAAACGCGTTTTGCGGCGAAAACGCACACCACGGCTCTTTCTGAGAAAAAGCAAGCACGGAGGACGAGAATCGCTTTTGCCCTGCGTAGCGTTCTGAGCAGCGGGTAGAAATAGGCAGCGAATTGCCGGCTAGCAGCTTCCCTGTGGCGGGGAAGTGCAAACGTACACGTTTTCGGCCGAAAACGCGTTTTCCGGAGAAAAAGCACACCATGGATCTTTCTGAGAAAAAGCAAGCACGGAGGACGAGAATCGCTTTTGCCCTGCGTAGCGTTCCGGGCAGCGGGTAGAACCAGGCAGAGAATTCCCGGCTAGCAGCTTCCCTGTGGCCGGGAAGTGCAAACGTACACGTTTTCGGCCGAAAACGCGTTTTCCGGCGAAAACGCACACCACGGCTCTTTCTGAGCAAAAGCAAGCACGGAGGACGAGAATCGCTTTTGCCCTCCGTAGCGTTCCGGGCAGCGGGTAGAACCAGGCAGAGAATTCCCGGCTAGCAGCTTCCCTGTGGCCGGGAAGTGCAAACGTACACGTTTTCAGCCGAAAACGCGTTTTCCGGCGAAAACGCACACCACGGCTCTTTCTGAGAAAAAGCAAGCACGGAGGACGAGAATCGCTTTTGCCCTGCGTAGCGTTCCGGGCAGCGGGTAGAACCAGGCAGAGAATTCCCGGCTAGCAGCTTCCCTGTGGCGGGGAAGTGCAAACGTACACGTTTTCGGCCGAAAACGCGTTTTCCGGCGAAAACGCACACCACGGCTCTTTCTGAGAAAAAGCAAGCACGGAGGACGAGAATCGCTTTTGCCCTGCGTAGCGTTCCGGGCAGCGGGTAGAACCAGGCAGCGAATTGCCGGCTAGCAGCTTCCCTGTGGCGGGGAAGTGCAAACGTACACGTTTTCGGCGGAAAACGCGTTTTCCGGCGAAAACGCACACCACGGCTCTTTCTGAGATAAAGCAAGCACGGAGGACGAGAATCGCTTTTGCCCTGCGTAGCGTTCCGGGCAGCGGGTAGAACCAGGCAGAGAATTCCCGTCTAGTAGCTTCCCTGTGGCGGGGAAGTGCAAACGTACACGTTTTCGGCTGAAAACGCGTTTTCCGGCGAAAACGCACACCACGGCTCTTTCTGAGAAAAAGCAAGCACGGAGGACGAGAATCGCTTTTGCCCTGCGTAGTGTTCCAGGCAGCGGGTAGAACCAGGCAGAGAATTCCCGGCTAGCAGCTTCCCTGTGGCCGGGAAGTGCAAACGTACACGTTTTCGGCCGAAAACGCGTTTTCCCGCGAAAACGCCCACCACGGCTCTTTCTGAGAAAAAGCAAGCACGGAGGACGAGAATCGCTTTTGCCCTGCGTAGCGTTCCGGGCAGCGGGTAGAACCAGGCAGAGAATTCCCGGCTAGCAGCTTCCCTGTGGCCTGGAAGTGCAAACGTACACGTTTTCGGCCAAAAACACGTTTTCCGGCGAAAAAGCACACCACGGCTCTTTCTGAGAAAAAGCAAGCACGGAGGACGAGAATCGCTTTTGCCCTGCGTAGCGTTCCGGGCAGCGGGTAGAACCAGGCAGAGAATTCCCGGCTAGCAGCTTCCCTGTGGCGGGGAAGTGCAAACGTACACGTTTTCGGCCGAAAACGCGTTTTGCGGCGAAAACGCACACCACGGCTCTTTCTGAGATAAAGCAAGCACGGAGGACGAGAATCGCTTTTGCCCTGCGTAGCGTTCCGGGCAGCGGGTAGAACCAGGCAGAGAATTCCCGGCTAGCAGCTTCCCTGTGGCGGGGAAGTGCAAACGTACACGTTTTCGGCCGAAAACGCGTTTTCCGGCGAAAACGCACACCACGGCTCTTTCAGAGAAAAAGCAAGCACGGAGGACGAGAATCGCTTTTGCCCTGCGTAGCGTTCTGAGCAGCGGGTAGAAATAGGCAGCGAATTGCCGGCTAGCAGCTTCCCTGTGGCCGGGAAGTGCAAACGTACATGTTTTCGTCCGAAAACGCGTTTTCCGGCGAAAAAGCACACCATGGCTCTCTCTGAGAAAAAGCAAGCACGGAGGACGAGAATCGCTTTTGCCCTGCGTAGCGTTCCGGGCAGCGGGTAGAACCAGGCAGAGAATTCCCGGCTAGCAGCTTCCCTGTGGCCGGGAAGTGCAAACGTACACGTTTTCGGCCGAAAACGCGTTTTCCGGCGAAAACGCACACCACGGCTCTTTCTGAGAAAAAGCAAGCACGGAGGACGAGAATCGCTTTTGCCCTGCGTAGCGTTCCGGGCAGCGGGTAGAACCAGGCAGAGAATTCCCGGCTAGCAGCTTCCCTGTGGCGGGGAAGTGCAAACGTACACGTTTTCGGCCGAAAACGCGTTTTGCGGCGAAAACGCACACCACGGCTCTTTCTGAGAAAAAGCAAGCACGGAGGACGAGAATCGCTTTTGCCCTGCGTAGCGTTCTGAGCAGCGGGTAGAAATAGGCACGAATTGCCGGCTAGCAGCTTCCCTGTGGCCGGGAAGTGCAAACGTACACGTTTTCGGCCGAAAACGCGTTTTCCGGCGAAAAAGCACACCATGGCTCTTTCTGAGAAAAAGCAAGCACGGAGGACGAGAATCGCTTTTGCCGTGCGTAGCGTTCCGGGCAGCGGGTAGAACCAGGCAGAGAATTCCCGTCTAGCAGCTTCCCTGTGGCCGGGAAGTGCAAACGTACACGTTTTCGGCCGAAAACGCGTTTTCCGGCGAAAACGCACACCACGGCTCTTTCTGAGAAAAAGCAAGCACGGAGGACGAGAATCGCTTTTGCCCTGCGTAGCGTTCCCGGCAGCGGGTAGAACCAGGCAGAGAATTCCCGGCTAGCAGCTTGCCTGTGGCGGGGAAGTGCAAACGTACACGTTTTCGGCCGAAAACGCGTTTTCCGGCGAAAACGCACACCACGGCTCTTTCTGAGAAAAAGCAAGCACGGAGGACGAGAATCGCTTTTGCCCTGCGTAGCGTTCCGGGCAGCGGGTAGAATCAGGCAGCGAATTCCCTGCTAGCAGCTTCCCTGTGGCGGGGAAGTGCAAACGTACACGTTTTCGGCCGAAAACGCGTTTTCCGGCGAAAACGCACACCACGGCTCTTTCTGAGAAAAAGCAAGCACGGAGGACGAGAATCGCTTTTGCCCTGCGTAGCGTTCCGGGCAGCGGGTAGAACCAGGCAGAGAATTCCCGGCTAGCAGCTTCCCTGTGGCCGGGAATTGCAAATGTACACGTTTTCGGCCGAAAACACGTTTTCCCGCGAAAACGCACACCACGGCTCTTTCTGAGAAAAAGCAAGCACGGAGGACGAGAATCGCTTTTGCCCTGCATAGTGTTCCGGGCAGCGGGTAGAACCAGGCAGAGAATTCCCGGCTAGCAGCTTCCCTGTGGCGGGGAAGTGCAAACGTACACGTTTTCGGCCGAAAACGCGTTTTCCGGCGAAAACGCACACCACGGCTCTTTCTGAGAAAAAGCAAGCACGGAGGACGAGAACCGCTTTTGCCCTGCGTAGCGTTCCGGGCAGCGGGTAGAACCAGGCAGAGAATTCCCGGCTAGCAGCTTCCCTGTGGCCGGGAAGAGCAAACGTACACGTTTTCGGCCGAAAACGCGTTTTCCGGCGAAAACGCACACCACGGCTCTTTCTGAGAAAAAGCAAGCACGGAGGACGAGAATCGCTTTTGCCCTGCGTAGCGTTCCGGGCAGCGGGTAGAACCAGGCAGAGAATTCCCGGCTAGCAGCTTCCCTGTGGCCGGGAAGTGCAAACGTACACGTTTTCGGCCGAAAACGCGTTTTCCGGCGAAAACGCACACCACGGCTCTTTCTGAGAAAAAGCAAGCACGGAGGACGAGAATCGCTTTTGCTCTGCGTAGCGTTCCGGGCAGCGGGTAGAACCAGGCAGAGAATTCCCGGCTAGCAGCTTCCCTGTGGCCGGGAAGTGCAAACGTACACGTTTTCGGCCGAAAACGCGTTTTCCCGCGAAAACGCACACCACGGCTCTTTCTGAGAAAAAGCAAGCACGGAGGACGAGAATCGCTTTTGCCCTGCGTAGCGTTCCGGGCAGCGGGTAGAACCAGGCAGAGAATTCCCGGCTAGCAGCTTCCCTGTGGCCGGGAAGTGCAAACGTACACGTTTTCGGCCGAAAACGCGTTTTGCGGCGAAAACGCACACCACGGCTCTTTCTGAGAAAAAGCAAGCACGGAGGACGAGAATCGCTTTTGCCCTGCGTAGCGTTCTGAGCAGCGGGTAGAAATAGGCAGCGAATTGCCGGCTAGCAGCTTCCCTGTGGCCGGGAAGTACAAACGTACACGTTTTCGGCCGAAAACGCGTTTTCCGGAGAAAAAGCACACCATGGCTCTTTCTGAGAAAAAGCAAGCACGGAGGACGAGAATCGCTTTTGCCCTGCGTAGCGTTCCGGGCAGCGGGTAGAACCAGGCAGAGAATTCCCGGCTAGCAGCTTCCCTGTGGCCGGGAAGTGCAAACGTACACGTTTTCGGCCGAAAACGCGTTTTCCGGCGAAAACGCACACCACGGCTCTTTCTGAGCAAAAGCAAGCACGGAGGACGAGAATCGCTTTTGCCCTCCGTAGCGTTCCGGGCAGCGGGTAGAACCAGGCAGAGAATTCCCGGCTAGCAGCTTCCCTGTGGCCGGGAAGTGCAAACGTACACGTTTTCGGCCGAAAACGCGTTTTCCGGCGAAAACGCACACCACGGCTCTTTCTGAGAAAAAGCAAGCACGGAGGACGAGAATCGCTTTTGCCCTGCGTAGCGTTCCGGGCAGCGGGTAGAACCAGGCAGAGAATTCCCGGCTAGCAGCTTCCCTGTGGCGGGGAAGTGCAAACGTACACGTTTTCGGCCGAAAACGCGTTTTCCGGTGAAAACGCACACCACGGCTCTTTCTGAGAAAAAGCAAGCACGGAGGACGAGAATCGCTTTTGCCCTGCGTAGCGTTCCGGGCAGCGGGTAGAACCAGGCAGAGAATTCCCGGCTAGCAGCTTCCCTGTGGCGGGGAAGTGCAAACGTACACGTTTTCGGCGGAAAACGCGTTTTCCGGCGAAAACGCACACCACGGCTCTTTCTGAGAAAAAGCAAGCACGGAGGACGAGAATCGCTTTTGCCCTGCGTAGCGTTCCGGGCAGCGGGTAGAACCAGGCAGAGAATTCCCGGCTAGCAGCTTCCCTGTGGCGGGGAAGTGCAAACGTACACGTTTTCGGCCGAAAACGCGTTTTCCGGCGAAAACGCACACCACGGCTCTTTCTGAGAAAAAGCAAGCACGGAGGACGAGAATCCCTTTTGCCCTGCGTAGTGTTCCTGGCAGCGGGTAGAACCAGGCAGAGAATTCCCGGCTAGCAGCTTCCCTGTGGCCGGGAAGTGCAAACGTACACGTTTTCGGCCGAAAACGCGTTTTCCCGCGAAAACGCCCACCACGGCTCTTTCTGAGAAAAAGCAAGCACGGAGGACGAGAATCGCTTTTGCCCTGCGTAGCGTTCCGGGCAGCGGGTAGAACCAGGCAGAGAATTCCCGGCTAGCAGCTTCCCTGTGGCCGGGAAGTGCAAACGTACACGTTTTCGGCCGAAAACGAGTTTTCCCGCGAAAACGCACACTACGGCTCTTTCTGAGAAAAAGCAAGCACGGAGGACGAGAATCGCTTTTGCCCTGCGTAGCGTTCCGGGCAGCGGGTAGAACCAGGCAGAGAATTCCCAGCTAGCAGCTTCCCTGTGGCCTGGAAGTGCAAACGTACACGTTTTCGGCCGAAAACACGTTTTCCGGCGAAAAAGCACACCACGGCTCTTTCTGAGAAAAAGCAAGCACGGAGGACGAGAATCGCTTTTGCCCTGCGTAGCGTTCCGGGCAGCGGGTAGAACCAGGCAGAGAATTCCCGGCTAGCAGCTTCCCCGTGGCGGGGAAGTGCAAACGTACACGTTTTCGGCCGAAAACGCGTTGTCCGGCGAAAACGCACACCACGGCTCTTTCTGAGAAAAAGCAAGCACGGAGGACAAGAATCGCTTTTGCCCTGCGTAGCGTTCCGGGCAGCGGGTAGAACCAGGCAGAGAATTCCCGGCTAGCAGCTTCCCTGTGGCCGGGAAGTGCAAACGTACACGTTTTCGGCCGAAAACGCGTTTTCCGGCGAAAACGCACACCACGGCTCTTTCTGAGAAAAAGCAAGCACGGAGGACGAGAATCGCTTTTGCCCTGCGTAGCGTTCCGGGCAGCGGGTAGAACCAGGCAGCGAATTCCCTGCTAGCAGCTTCCCTGTGGCCTGGAAGTGCAAACGTACACGTTTTCGGCCGAAAACGCGTTTTCCGGCGAAAACGCACACCACGGCTCTTTCTGAGAAAAAGCAAGCACGGAGGACGAGAATCGCTTTTGCCCTGCGTAGCGTTCCGGGCAGCGGGTAGAACCAGGCAGAGAATTCCCGGCTAGCAGCTTCCCTGTGGCCGGGAAGTGCAAACGTACACGTTTTCGGCCGAAAACGCGTTTTCCGGCGAAAACGCACACCACGGCTCTTTCTGAGAAAAAGCAAGCACGGAGGACGAGAATCGCTTTTGCCCTGCGTAGCGTTCCGGGCAGCGGGTAGAACCAGGCAGAGAATTCCCGGCTAGCAGCTTCCCTGTGGCCGGGAAGTGCAAACGTACACGTTTCCTGCCGAAAACGCGTTTTCCAGCGAAAAAGCACACCATGGCTCTTTCTGAGAAAAAGCAAGCATGGAGGACGAGAATCGCTTTTGCCCTGCGTAGCATTCCGGGCAGCGGGTAGAACCAGGCAGAGAATTCCCGGCTAGCAGCTTCCCTGTGGCGGGGAAGTGCAAACGTACACGTTTTCGGCCGAAAACGCGTTTTCTGGCGAAAACGCACACCACGGCTCTTTCTGAGAAAAAGCAAGCACGGAGGACGAGAATCGCTTTTGCCCTGCGTAGCGTTCTGAGCAGCGGGTAGAAATAGGCAGCGAATTGCCGGCTAGCAGCTTCCCTGTGGCCGGGAAGTGCAAACGTACACGTTTTCGGCCGAAAACGCGTTTTCCGGCGAAAAAGCACACCATGGCTCTTTCTGAGAAAAAGCAAGCACGGAGGACGAGAATCGCTTTTGCCCTGCGTAGCGTTCCGGGCAGCGGGTAGAACCAGGCAGAGAATTCCCGGCTAGCAGCTTCGCTGTGGCGGGGAAGTGCAAACGTACACGTTTTCGGCCGAAAACGCGTTTTACGGCGAAAACGCACACCACGGCTCTTTCTGAGAAAAAGCATGCACGGAGGACGAGAATCGCTTTTGCCCTGCGTAGCGTTCCGGGCAGCGGGTAGAACCAGGCAGCGAATTCCCGGCTAGCAGCTTCCCTGTGGCGGGGAAGTGCAAACGTACACGTTTTCGGCCGAAAACGCGTTTTCCGGCGAAAACGCACACCACGGCTCTTTCTGAGAAAAAGCAAGCACGGAGGACGAGAATCGCTTTTGCCCTGCGTAGCGTTCTGAGCAGCGGGTAGAAATAGGCAGCGAATTGCCGGCTAGCAGCTTCCCTGTGGCCGGGAAGTGCAAACGTACACGTTTTCGGCCGAAAACGCGTTTTCCGGCGAAAAAGCACACCACGGCTCTTTCTGAGAAAAAGCAAGCACGGAGGACGAAAATCGCTTTTGCCCTGCGTAGCGTTCCGGGCAGCGGGTAGAACCAGGCAGAGAATTCCCGGCTAGCAGCTTCCCTGTGGCCGGGAAGTGCAAACGTACACGTTTTCGGCCGAAAAAGCGTTTTCCGGCGAAAACGCACACCACGGCTCTTTCTGAGAAAAAGCAAGCACGGAGGACGAGAATCGCTTTTGCCCTGCGTAGCGTTCCGGGCAGCGGGTAGAACCAGGCAGAGAATTCCCGGCTAGCAGCTTCCCTGTGGCGGGGAAGTGCAAACGTACACGTTTTCGGCCGAAAACGCGTTTTCCGGCGAAAACGCACACCACGGCTCTTTCTGAGAAAAAGCAAGCACGGAGGACGAGAATCGCTTTTGCCCTGCGTAGCGTTCCGGGCAGCGGGTAGAACCAGGCAGAGAATTCCCGGCTAGCAGCTTCCCTGTGGCGGGGAAGGGCAAACGTACACGTTTTCGGCCGAAAACGCGTTTTCCGGCGAAAACGCACACCACGGCTCTTTCTGAGAAAAAGCAAGCACGGAGGACGAGAATCGCTTTTGCCCTGCGTAGCGTTCTGAGCAGCGGGTAGAAATAGGCAGCGAATTGCCGGCTAGCAGCTTCCCTGTGGCCGGGAAGTGCAAACGTACACGTTTTCGGCCGAAAACTCGTTTTCCGGCGAAAAAGCACACCATGGCTCTTTCTGAGAAAAAGCAAGCACGGAGGACGAGAACCGCTTTTGCCCTGCGTAGCGTTCCGGGCAGCGGGTAGAACCAGGCAGAGAATTCCCGTCTAGCAGCTTCCCTGAGGCGGGAAAGTGCAAACGTACACGTTTTAGGCCGAAAATGCGTTTTCCGGCGAAAACGCACACCACGGCTCTTTCTGAGAAAAAGCAAGCACGGAGGACGAGAATCGCTTTTGCCCTGCGTAGCGTTCCGGGCAGCGGGTAGAACCAGGCAGAGAATTCCCGGCTAGCATCTTCCCTGTGGCCGGGAAGTGCAAACGTACACGTTTTCGGCCGAAAACGCGTTTTCCGGCGAAAACGCACACCACGGCTCTTTCTGAGAAAAAGCAAGCACGGAGGACGAGAATCGCTTTTGCCCTGCGTACTGTTCCGGGCAGCGGGTAGAACCAGGCAGAGAATTCCCGGCTAGCAGCTTCCCTGAGGCGGGGAAGTGCAAACGTACACGTTTTCGGCCGAAAACGCGTTTTCCGGCGAAAACGCACACCACGGCTCTTTCTGAGAAAAAGCAAGCACGGAGGACGAGAATCGCTTTTGCCCTGCGTAGCGTTCCGGGCAGCGGGTAGAACCAGGCAGAGAATTCCCGGCTAGCAGCTTCCCTGTGGCCGGGAAGTGCAAACGTACACGATTTCGGCCGAAAACGCGTTTTCCGGCGAAAACGCACACCACGGCTCTTTCTGAGAAAAAGCAAGCACGGAGGACGAGAATCGCTTTTGCCCTGCGTAGCGTTCCGGGCAGCGGGTAGAACCAGGCAGAGAATTCCCGGCTAGCAGCTTCCCTGTGGCCGGGAAGTGCAAACGTACACGTTTTCGGCCGAAAACGCGTTTTCCGGCGAAAACGCACACCACGGCTCTTTCTGAGAAAAAGCAAGCACGGAGGACGAGAATCGCTTTTGCCCTGCGTAGCGTTCCGGGCAGCGGGTAGAACCAGGCAGAGAATTCCCGGCTAGCAGCTTCCCTGTGGCCGGGAAGTGCAAACGTACACGTTTCCGGCCGAAAACGCGTTTTCCAGCGAAAAAGCACACCATGGCTCTTTCTGAGAAAAAGCAAGCATGGAGGACGAGAATCGCTTTTGCCCTGCGTAGCGTTCCGGGCAGCGGGTAGAACCAGGCAGAGAATTCCCGGCTAGCAGCTTCCCTGTGGCGGGGAAGTGCAAACGTACACGTTTTCGGCCGAAAACGCGTTTTCCGGCGAAAACGCACACCACGGCTCTTTCTGAGAAAAATCAAGCACGGAGGACGAGAATCGCTTTTGCCCTGCGTAGCGTTCTGAGCAGCGGGTAGAAATAGGCAGCGAATTGCCGGCTAGCAGCTTCCCTGTGGCCGGGAAGTGCAAACGTACACGTTTTCGGCCGAAAACGCGTTTTCCGGCGAAAAAGCACACCATGGCTCTTTCTGAGAAAAAGCAAGCACGGAGGACGAGAATCGCTTTTGCCCTGCGTAGCGTTCCGGGCAGCGGGTAGAACCAGGCAGAGAATTCCCGGCTAGCAGCTTCGCTGTGGCGGGGAAGTGCAAACGTACACGTTTTCGGCCGAAAACGCGTTTTACGGCGAAAACGCACACCACGGCTCTTTCTGAGAAAAAGCATGCACGGAGGACGAGAATCGCTTTTGCCCTGCGTAGCGTTCCGGGCAGCGGGTAGAACCAGGCAGCGAATTCCCGGCTAGCAGCTTCCCTGTGGCCGGGAAGTGCAAACGTACACGTTTTCGGCCGAAAACGCGTTTTCCGGCGAAAACGCACACCACGGCTCTTTCTGAGAAAAAGCAAGCACGGAGGACGAGAATCGCTTTTGCCCTGCGTAGCGTTCTGAGCAGCGGGTAGAAATAGGCAGCGAATTGCCGGCTAGCAGCTTCCCTGTGGCCGGGAAGTGCAAACGTACACGTTTTCGGCCGAAAACGCGTTTTCCGGCGAAAAAGCACACCACGGCTCTTTCTGAGAAAAAGCAAGCACGGAGGACGAAAATCGCTTTTGCCCTGCGTAGCGTTCCGGGCAGCGGGTAGAACCAGGCAGAGAATTCCCGGCTAGCAGCTTCCCTGTGGCCGGGAAGTGCAAACGTACACGTTTTCGGCCGAAAAAGCGTTTTCCGGCGAAAACGCACACCACGGCTCTTTCTGAGAAAAAGCAAGCACGGAGGACGAGAATCGCTTTTGCCCTGCGTAGCGTTCCGGGCAGCGGGTAGAACCAGGCAGAGAATTCCCGGCTAGCAGCTTCCCTGTGGCGGGGAAGTGCAAACGTACACGTTTTCGGCCGAAAACGCGTTTTCCCGCGAAAACGCACACCACGGCTCTTTCTGAGAAAAAGCAAGCACGGAGGACGAGAATCGCTTTTGCCCTGCGTAGCGTTCCGGGCAGCGGGTAGAACCAGGCAGAGAATTCCCGGCTAGCAGCTTCCCTGTGGCGGGGAAGGGCAAACGTACACGTTTTCGGCCGAAAACGCGTTTTCCGGCGAAAACGCACACCACGGCTCTTTCTGAGAAAAAGCAAGCACGGAGGACGAGAATCGCTTTTGCCCTGCGTAGCGTTCTGAGCAGCGGGTAGAAATAGGCAGCGAATTGCCGGCTAGCAGCTTCCCTGTGGCCGGGAAGTGCAAACGTACACGTTTTCGGCCGAAAACGCGTTTTCCGGCGAAAAAGCACACCATGGCTCTTTCTGAGAAAAAGCAAGCACGGAGGACGAGAACCGCTTTTGCCCTGCGTAGCGTTCCGGGCAGCGGGTAGAACCAGGCAGAGAATTCCCGTCTAGCAGCTTCCCTGAGGCGGGAAAGTGCAAACGTACACGTTTTCGGCCGAAAATGCGTTTTCCGGCGAAAACGCACACCACGGCTCTTTCTGAGAAAAAGCAAGCACGGAGGACGAGAATCGCTTTTGCCCTGCGTAGCGTTCCGGGCAGCGGGTAGAACCAGGCAGAGAATTCCCGGCTAGCATCTTCCCTGTGGCCGGGAAGTGCAAACGTACACGTTTTCGGCCGAAAACGCGTTTTCCGGCGAAAACGCACACCACGGCTCTTTCTGAGAAAAAGCAAGCACGGAGGACGAGAATCGCTTTTGCCCTGCGTAGCGTTCCGGGCAGCGGGTAGAACCAGGCAGCGAATTCCCGGCTAGCAGCTTCCCTGTGGCCGGGAAGTGCAAACGTACACGTTTTCGGCCGAAAACGCGTTTTCCGGCGAAAACGCACACCACGGCTCTTTCTGAGAAAAAGCAAGCACGGAGGACGAGAATCGCTTTTGCCCTGCGTAGCGTTCTGAGCAGCGGGTAGAAATAGGCAGCGAATTGCCGGCTAGCAGCTTCCCTGTGGCCGGGAAGTGCAAACGTACACGTTTTCGGCCGAAAACGCGTTTTCCGGCGAAAAAGCACACCACGGCTCTTTCTGAGAAAAAGCAAGCACGGAGGACGAAAATCGCTTTTGCCCTGCGTAGCGTTCCGGGCAGCGGGTAGAACCAGGCAGAGAATTCCCGGCTAGCAGCTTCCCTGTGGCCGGGAAGTGCAAACGTACACGTTTTCGGCCGAAAAAGCGTTTTCCGGCGAAAACGCACACCACGGCTCTTTCTGAGAAAAAGCAAGCACGGAGGACGAGAATCGCTTTTGCCCTGCGTAGCGTTCCGGGCAGCGGGTAGAACCAGGCAGAGAATTCCCGGCTAGCAGCTTCCCTGTGGCGGGGAAGTGCAAACGTACACGTTTTCGGCCGAAAACGCGTTTTCCCGCGAAAACGCACACCACGGCTCTTTCTGAGAAAAAGCAAGCACGGAGGACGAGAATCGCTTTTGCCCTGCGTAGCGTTCCGGGCAGCGGGTAGAACCAGGCAGAGAATTCCCGGCTAGCAGCTTCCCTGTGGCGGGGAAGGGCAAACGTACACGTTTTCGGCCGAAAACGCGTTTTCCGGCGAAAACGCACACCACGGCTCTTTCTGAGAAAAAGCAAGCACGGAGGACGAGAATCGCTTTTGCCCTGCGTAGCGTTCTGAGCAGCGGGTAGAAATAGGCAGCGAATTGCCGGCTAGCAGCTTCCCTGTGGCCGGGAAGTGCAAACGTACACGTTTTCGGCCGAAAACGCGTTTTCCGGCGAAAAAGCACACCATGGCTCTTTCTGAGAAAAAGCAAGCACGGAGGACGAGAACCGCTTTTGCCCTGCGTAGCGTTCCGGGCAGCGGGTAGAACCAGGCAGAGAATTCCCGTCTAGCAGCTTCCCTGAGGCGGGAAAGTGCAAACGTACACGTTTTCGGCCGAAAATGCGTTTTCCGGCGAAAACGCACACCACGGCTCTTTCTGAGAAAAAGCAAGCACGGAGGACGAGAATCGCTTTTGCCCTGCGTAGCGTTCCGGGCAGCGGGTAGAACCAGGCAGAGAATTCCCGGCTAGCATCTTCCCTGTGGCCGGGAAGTGCAAACGTACACGTTTTCGGCCGAAAACGCGTTTTCCGGCGAAAACGCACACCACGGCTCTTTCTGAGAAAAAGCAAGCACGGAGGACGAGAATCGCTTTTGCCCTGCGTAGTGTTCCGGGCAGCGGGTAGAACCAGGCAGAGAATTCCCGGCTAGCAGCTTCCCTGAGGCGGGGAAGTGCAAACGTACACGTTTTCGGCCGAAAACGCGTTTTCCGGCGAAAACGCACACCACGGCTCTTTCTGAGAAAAAGCAAGCACGGAGGACGAGAATCGCTTTTGCCCTGCGTAGCGTTCCGGGCAGCGGGTAGAACCAGGCAGAGAATTCCCGGCTAGCAGCTTCCCTGTGGCCGGGAAGTGCAAACGTACACGTTTTCGGCCGAAAACGCGTTTTCACGCGAAAACGCACACCACGGCTCTTTCTGAGAAAAAGCAAGCACGGAGGACGAGAATCGCTTTTGCCCTGCGTAGCGTTCCGGGCAGCGGGTAGAACCAGGCAGAGAATTCCCGGCTAGCAGCTTCCCTGTGGCCTGGAAGTGCAAACGTACACGTTTTCGGCCGAAAACTCCTTTTCCGGCGAAAACACACACCACGGCTCTTTCTGAGAAAAAGCAAGCACGGAGGACGAGAATCGCTTTTGCCCTGCGTAGCGTTCCGGGCAGCGGTTAGAACCAGGCAGAGAATTCCCGGCTAGCAGCTTCCCTGTGGCGGGGAAGTGCAAACGTACACGTTTTCGGCCGAAAACGCGTTTTCCGGCGAAAACGCACACCATGGCTCTTTCTGAGAAAAAGCAAGCACGGAGGACGAGAATCGCTTTTGCCCTGCGTAGCGTTCTGAGCAGCGGGTAGAAATAGGCAGCGAATTGCCGGCTAGCAGCTTCCCTGTGCCCGGGAAGTGCAAACGTACACGTTTTCGGCCGAAAACGCGTTTTCCGGCGAAAAAGCACACCATTGCTCTTTCTGAGAAAAAGCAAGCACGGAGGACGAGAATCGTTTTTGCCCTGCGTAGCGTTCCTGTCAGCGGGTAGAACCAGGCAGAGAATTCCCGTCTAGCAGCTTCCCTGTGGCGGGGAATTGCAAACGTACACGTTTTCGGCTGAAAACGCGTTTTCCGGCGAAAACGCACACCACGGCTCTTTCTGAGAAAAAGCAAGCACGGAGGACGAGAATCGCTTTTGCCCTGCGTAGCGTTCTGAGCAGCGGGTATAAATAGGCAGCGAATTCCCGGCTAGCAGCTTCCCTGTGGCCGGGAAGTGCAAACGTACAAGTTTTCGGCCGAAAACGCGTTTTCCGGCGAAAACGCACACCACGGCTCTTTCTGAGAAAAAGCAAGCACGGAGGACGAGAATCGCTTTTGCCCTGCGTAGCGTTCCGGGCAGCGGGTAGAACCAGGCAGAGAATTCCCGGCTAGCAGCTTCCCTGTGGCGGGGAAGTGCAAACGTACACGTTTTCGGCCGAAAACGCGTTTTCCGGCGAAAACGCACACCACGGCTCTTTCTGAGAAAAAGCAAGCACGGAGGACGAGAATCGCTTTTGCCCTGCGTAGCGTTCTGAGCAGCGGGTAGAAATAGGCAGCTAATTGCCGGCTAGCAGCTTCCCTGTGGCCGGGAAGTGCAAACGTACACGTTTTCGGCCGAAAACGCGTTTTCCGGCGAAAACGCACACCACGGCTCTTTCTGAGAAAAAGCAAGCACGGAGGACGAGAATCGCTTTTGCCCTGCGTAGCGTTCCGGGCAGCGGGTAGAACCAGGCAGAGAATTCCCGGCTAGCAGCTTCCCTGTGGCCGGGAAGTGCAAACGTACACGTTTTCGGCCGAAAACGCGTTTTCCGGCGAAAACGCACACCACGGCTCTTTCTGAGAAAAAGCAAGCACGGAGGACGAGAATCGCTTTTGCCCTGCGTAGCGTTCCGGGCAGCGGGTAGAACCAGGAAGAGAATTCCCGGCTAGCAGCTTCCCTGTGGCGGGGAAGGGCAAACGTACACGTTTTCGGCCTAAAACGCGTTTTCCGGCGAAAACGCACACCACGGCTCTTTCTGAGAAAAAGCAAGCACGGAGGACGAGAATCGCTTTTGCCCTGCGTAGCGTTCCGGGCAGCGGGTAGAACCAGGCAGAGAATTCCCGGCTAGCAGCTTCCCTGTGGCCGGGAAGTGCAAACGTACACGTTTCCGGCCGAAAACGCGTTTTCCAGCGAAAAAGCACACCATGGCTCTTTCTGAGAAAAAGCAAGCACGGAGGACGAGAATCGCTTTTGCCCTGCGTAGCGTTCCGGGCAGCGGGTAGAACCAGGCAGAGAATTCCCGGCTAGCAGCTTCCCTGTGGCGGGGAAGTGCAAACGTACACGTTTTCGGCCGAAAACGCGTTTTCCGGCGAAAACGCACACCACGGCTCTTTCTGAGAAAAAGCAAGCACGGAGGACGAGAATCGCTTTTGCCCTGCGTAGCGTTCTGAGCAGCGGGTAGAAATATGCAGCGAATTGCCGGCTAGCAGCTTCCCTGTGGCCGGGAAGTGCAAACGTACACGTTTTCGGCCGAAAACGCGTTTTCCGGCGAAAAAGCACACCATGGCTCTTTCTGAGAAAAAGCAAGCACGGAGGACGAGAATCGCTTTTGCCCTGCGTAGCGTTCCGGGCAGCGGGTAGAACCAGGCAGAGAATTCCCGGCTAGCAGCTTCGCTGTGGCGGGGAAGTGCAAACGTACACGTTTTCGGCCGAAAACGCGTTTTACGGCGAAAACGCACACCACGGCTCTTTCTGAGAAAAAGCATGCACGGAGGACGAGAATCGCTTTTGCCCTGCGTAGCGTTCCGGGCAGCGGGTAGAACCAGGCAGCGAATTCCCGGCTAGCAGCTTCCCTGTGGCCGGGAAGTGCAAACGTACACGTTTTCGGCCGAAAACGCGTTTTCCGGCGAAAACGCACACCACGGCTCTTTCTGAGAAAAAGCAAGCACGGAGGACGAGAATCGCTTTTGCCCTGCGTAGCGTTCTGAGCAGCGGGTAGAAATAGGCAGCGAATTGCCGGCTAGCAGCTTCCCTGTGGCCGGGAAGTGCAAACGTACACGTTTTCGGCCGAAAACGCGTTTTCCGGCGAAAAAGCACACCACGGCTCTTTCTGAGAAAAAGCAAGCACGGAGGACGAAAATCGCTTTTGCCCTGCGTAGCGTTCCGGGCAGCGGGTAGAACCAGGCAGAGAATTCCCGGCTAGCAGCTTCCCTGTGGCCGGGAAGTGCAAACGTACACGTTTTCGGCCGAAAAAGCGTTTTCCGGCGAAAACGCACACCACGGCTCTTTCTGAGAAAAAGCAAGCACGGAGGACGAGAATCGCTTTTGCCCTGCGTAGCGTTCCGGGCAGCGGGTAGAACCAGACAGAGAATTCCCGGCTAGCAGCTTCCCTGTGGCGGGGAAGTGCAAACGTACACGTTTTCGGCCGAAAACGCGTTTTCCCGCGAAAACGCACACCACGGCTCTTTCTGAGAAAAAGCAAGCACGGAGGACGAGAATCGCTTTTGCCCTGCGTAGCGTTCCGGGCAGCGGGTAGAACCAGGCAGAGAATTCCCGGCTAGCAGCTTCCCTGTGGCGGGGAAGGGCAAACGTACACGTTTTCGGCCGAAAACGCGTTTTCCGGCGAAAACGCACACCACGGCTCTTTCTGAGAAAAAGCAAGCACGGAGGACGAGAATCGCTTTTGCCCTGCGTAGCGTTCTGAGCAGCGGGTAGAAATAGGCAGCGAATTGCCGGCTAGCAGCTTCCCTGTGGCCGGGAAGTGCAAACGTACACGTTTTTGGCCGAAAACGCGTTTTCCGGCGAAAAAGCACACCATGGCTCTTTCTGAGAAAAAGCAAGCACGGAGGACGAGAACCGCTTTTGCCCTGCGTAGCGTTCCGGGCAGCGGGTAGAACCAGGCAGAGAATTCCCGTCTAGCAGCTTCCCTGAGGCGGGAAAGTGCAAACGTACACGTTTTCGGCCGAAAATGCGTTTTCCGGCGAAAACGCACACCACGGCTCTTTCTGAGAAAAAGCAAGCACGGAGGACGAGAATCGCTTTTGCCCTGCGTAGCGTTCCGGGCAGCGGGTAGAACCAGGCAGAGAATTCCCGGCTAGCATCTTCCCTGTGGCCGGGAAGTGCAAACGTACACGTTTTCGGCCGAAAACGCGTTTTCCGGCGAAAACGCACACCACGGCTCTTTCTGAGAAAAAGCAAGCACGGAGGACGAGAATCGCTTTTGCCCTGCGTAGTGTTCCGGGCAGCGGGTAGAACCAGGCAGAGAATTCCCGGCTAGCAGCTTCCCTGAGGCGGGGAAGTGCAAACGTACACGTTTTCGGCCGAAAACGCGTTTTCCGGCGAAAACGCACACCACGGCTCTTTCTGAGAAAAAGCAAGCACGGAGGACGAGAATCGCTTTTGCCCTGCGTAGCGTTCCGGGCAGCGGTTAGAACCAGGCAGAGAATTCCCGGCTAGCAGCTTCCCTGTGGCGGGGAAGTGCAAACGTACACGTTTTCGGCCGAAAACGCGTTTTCCGGCGAAAACGCACACCATGGCTCTTTCTGAGAAAAAGCAAGCACGGAGGACGAGAATCGCTTTTGCCCTGCGTAGCGTTCTGAGCAGCGAGTAGAAATAGGCAGCGAATTGCCGGCTAGCAGCTTCCCTGTGGCCGGGAAGTGCAAACGTACACGTTTTCGGCCGAAAACGCGTTTTCCGGCGAAAAAGCACACCATTGCTCTTTCTGAGAAAAAGCAAGCACGGAGGACGAGAATCGTTTTTGCCCTGCGTAGCGTTCCTGTCAGCGGGTAGAACCAGGCAGAGAATTCCCGTCTAGCAGCTTCCCTGTGGCGGGGAATTGCAAACGTACACGTTTTCGGCCGAAAACGCGTTTTCCGGCGAAAACGCACACCACGGCTCTTTCTGAGAAAAAGCAAGCACGGAGGACGAGAATCGCTTTTGCCCTGCGTAGCGTTCCGGGCAGCGGGTAGAACCAGGCAGAGAATTCCCGGCTAGCAGCTTCCCTGTGGCGGGGAAGTGCAAACGTACACGTTTTCGGCCGAAAACGCGTTTTCCGGCGAAAACGCACACCACGGCTCTTTCTGAGAAAAAGCAAGCACGGAGGACGAGAATCGCTTTTGCCCTGCGTAGCGTTCTGAGCAGCGGGTAGAAATAGGCAGCTAATTGCCGGCTAGCAGCTTCCCTGTGGCCGGGAAGTGCAAACGTACACGTTTTCGGCCGAAAACGCGTTTTCCGGCGAAAACGCACACCACGGCTCTTTCTGAGAAAAAGCAAGCACGGAGGACGAGAATCGCTTTTGCCCTGCGTAGCGTTCCGGGCAGCGGGTAGAACCAGGCAGAGAATTCCCGGCTAGCAGCTTCCCTGTGGCCGGGAAGTGCAAACGTACACGTTTTCGGCCGAAAACGCGTTTTCCCGCGAAAACGCACACCACGGCTCTTTCTGAGAAAAAGCAAGCACGGAGGACGAGAATCGCTTTTGCCCTGCGTAGCGTTCCGGGCAGCGGGTAGAACCAGGAAGAGAATTCCCGGCTAGCAGCTTCCCTGTGGCGGGGAAGGGCAAACGTACACGTTTTCGGCCGAAAACGCGTTTTCCGGCGAAAACGCACACCACGGCTCTTTCTGAGAAAAAGCAAGCACGGAGGACGAGAATCGCTTTTGCCCTGCGTAGCGTTCTGAGCAGCGGGTAGAAATAGGCAGCGAATTGCCAGCTAGCAGCTTCCCTGTGGCCGGGAAGTGCAAACGTACACGTTTTCGGCCGAAAACGCGTTTTCCGGCGAAAAAGCACACCATGGCTCTTTCTGAGAAAAAGCAAGCACGGAGGACGAGAACCGCTTTTGCCCTGCGTAGCGTTCCGGGCAGCGGGTAGAACCAGGCAGAGAATTCCCATCTAGCAGCTTCCCTGAGGCGGGAAAGTGCAAACGTACACGTTTTCGGCCGAAAATGCGTTTTCCGGCGAAAACGCACACAACGGCTCTTTCTGAAAAAAAGCAAGCACGGAGGACGAGAATCGCTTTTGCCCTGCGTAGCGTTCCGGGCAGCGGGTAGAACCAGGCAGAGAATTCCCGGCTAGCATCTTCCCTGCGGCCGGGAATTGCAAACGTACACGTTTTCGGCCGAAAACGCGTTTTCCGGCGAAAACGCACACCACGGCTCTTTCTGAGAAAAAGCAAGCACGGAGGACGAGAATCGCTTTTGCCCTGCGTAGTGTTCCGGGCAGCGGGTAGAACCAGGCAGAGAATTCCCGGCTAGCAGCTTCCCTGTGGCCGGGAAGTGCAAACGTACACGTTTTCGGCCGAAAACGCGTTTTCCGGCGAAAACGCACACCACGGCTCTTTCTGAGAAAAAGCAAGCACGGAGGACGAGAATCGCTTTTGCCCTGCGTAGCGTTCCGGGCAGCGGGTAGAACCAGGCAGAGAATTCCAGGCTAGCAGCTTCCCTGTGGCCGGGAAGTGCAAACGTACACGTTTTCGGCCGAAAACGCGTTTTCCGGCGAAAACGCACACCACGGCTCTTTCTGAGAAAAAGCAAGCACGGAGGACAAGAATCGCTTTTGCCCTGCGTAGCGTTCCGGGCAGCGGGTAGAACCAGGCAGAGAATTCCCGGCTAGCAGCTTCCCTGTGGCCTGGAAGTGCAAACGTACACGTTTTCGGCCGAAAACGCCTTTTCCGGCGAAAACACACACCACGGCTCTTTCTGAGAAAAAGCAAGCACGGAGTACGAGAATCGCTTTTGCCCTGCGTAGCGTTCCGGGCAGCGGTTAGAACCAGGCAGAGAATTCCCGGCTAGCAGCTTCCCTGTGGCGGGGAAGTGCAAACGTACACGTTTTCGGCCGAAAACGCGTTTTCCGGCGAAAACGCACACCATGGCTCTTTCTGAGAAAAAGCAAGCACGGAGGACGAGAATCGCTTTTGCCCTGCGTAGCGTTCTGAGCAGCGGGTAGAAATAGGCAGCGAATTGCCGGATAGCAGCTTCCCTGTGGCCGGGAAGTGCAAACGTACACGTTTTCGGCCGAAAACGCGTTTTCCGGCGAAAAAGCACACCATGGCTCTTTCTGAGAAAAAGCAAGCACGGAGGACGAGAATCGTTTTTGCCCTGCGTAGCGTTCCTGGCAGCGGGTAGAACCAGGCAGAGAATTCCCGTCTAGCAGCTTCCCTGTGGCGGGGAAGTGCAAACGTACACGTTTTCGGCTGAAAACGCTTTTTCCGGCGAAAAAGCACACCACGGCTCTTTCTGAGAAAAAGCAAGCACGGAGGACGAGAATCGCTTTTGCCCTGCGTAGCGTTCCGGGCAGCGGGTAGAACCAGGCAGAGAATTCCCGGCTAGCAGCTTCCCTGTGGCCGGGAAGTGCAAACGTACACGTTTTCGGCCGAAAACGCGTTTTCCGGCGAAAACGCACACCACGGCTCTTTCTGAGAAAAAGCAAGCACGGAGGACGAGAATCGTTTTTGCCCTGCGTAGCGTTCTGAGCAGCGGGTAGAAATAGGCAGCGAATTGCCGGCTAGCAGCTTCCCTGTGGCCAGGAAGTGCAAACGTACACGTTTTCGGCCGAAAACGCGTTTTCCGGCGAAAAAGCACACCACGGCTCTTTCTGAGAAAAAGCAAGCACGTAGGACGAAAATCGCTTTTGCCCTGCGTAGCGTTCCGGGCAGCGGGTAGAACCAGGCAGCGAATTGCCGGCTAGCAGCTTCCCTGTGGCCGGGAAGTGCAAACGTACACGTTTTCGGCCGAAAACGCGTTTTCCGGCGAAAACGCACACCACGGCTCTTTCTGAGAAAAAGCAAGCACGGAGGACGAGAATCACTTTTGCCCTGCGTAGCGTTCCGGGCAGCGGGTAGAACCAGGCAGAGAATTCCCGGCTAGCAGCTTCCCTGAGGCGGGGAAGTGCAAACGTACACGTTTTCGGCCGAAAACGCGTTTTCCCGCGAAAACGCACACCACGGCTCTTTCTGAGAAAAAGCAAGCACAGAGGACGAGAATCGCTTTTGCTCTGCGTAGCGTTCTGAGCAGCGGGTAGAAATAGGCAGAGAATTCCCGGCTAGCAGCTTCCCTGTGGCGGGGAAGTGCAAACGTACACGTTTTCGGCCGAAAACGCGTTTTCCGGCGAAAACGCACACCACGGCTCTTTCTGAGAAAAAGCAAGCACGGAGGACGAGAATCGCTTTTGCCCTGCGTAGCGTTCTGAGCAGCGGGTAGAAATAGGCAGCGAATTGCCGGCTAGCAGCTTCCCTGTGGCGGGGAAGTGCAAACGTACACGTTTTCGGCCGAAAACGCGTTTTCCGGCGAAAACGCACACCACGGCTCTTTCTGAGAAAAAGCAAGCACGGAGGACGAGAATCGCTTTTGCCCTGCGTAGCGTTCTGAGCAGCGGGTAGAAATAGGCAGCTAATTGCCGGCTAGCAGCTTCCCTGTGGCCGGGAAGTGCAAACGTACACGTTTTCGGCCGAAAACGCGTTTTCCGGCGAAAACGCACACCACGGCTCTTTCTGAGAAAAAGCAAGCACGGAGGACGAGAATCGCTTTTGCCCTGCGTAGCGTTCCGGGCAGCGGGTAGAACCAGGCAGAGAATTCCCGGCTAGCAGCTTCCCTGTGGCCGGGAAGTGCAAACGTACACGTTTTCGGCCGAAAACGCGTTTTCCGGCGAAAACGCACACCACGGCTCTTTCTGAGAAAAAGCAAGCACGGAGGACGAGAATCGCTTTTGCCCTGCGTAGCGTTCCGGGCAGCGGGTAGAACCAGGAAGAGAATTCCCGGCTAGCAGCTTCCCTGTGGCGGGGAAGGGCAAACGTACACGTTTTCGGCCTAAAACGCGTTTTCCGGCGAAAACGCACACCACGGCTCTTTCTGAGAAAAAGCAAGCACGGAGGACGAGAATCGCTTTTGCCCTGCGTAGCGTTCCGGGCAGCGGGTAGAACCAGGCAGAGAATTCCCGGCTAGCAGCTTCCCTGTGGCCGGGAAGTGCAAACGTACACGTTTCCGGCCGAAAACGCGTTTTCCAGCGAAAAAGCACACCATGGCTCTTTCTGAGAAAAAGCAAGCACGGAGGACGAGAATCGCTTTTGCCCTGCGTAGCGTTCCGGGCAGCGGGTAGAACCAGGCAGAGAATTCCCGGCTAGCAGCTTCCCTGTGGCGGGGAAGTGCAAACGTACACGTTTTCGGCCGAAAACGCGTTTTCCGGCGAAAACGCACACCACGGCTCTTTCTGAGAAAAAGCAAGCACGGAGGACGAGAATCGCTTTTGCCCTGCGTAGCGTTCTGAGCAGCGGGTAGAAATATGCAGCGAATTGCCGGCTAGCAGCTTCCCTGTGGCCGGGAAGTGCAAACGTACACGTTTTCGGCCGAAAACGCGTTTTCCGGCGAAAAAGCACACCATGGCTCTTTCTGAGAAAAAGCAAGCACGGAGGACGAGAATCGCTTTTGCCCTGCGTAGCGTTCCGGGCAGCGGGTAGAACCAGGCAGAGAATTCCCGGCTAGCAGCTTCGCTGTGGCGGGGAAGTGCAAACGTACACGTTTTCGGCCGAAAACGCGTTTTACGGCGAAAACGCACACCACGGCTCTTTCTGAGAAAAAGCATGCACGGAGGACGAGAATCGCTTTTGCCCTGCGTAGCGTTCCGGGCAGCGGGTAGAACCAGGCAGCGAATTCCCGGCTAGCAGCTTCCCTGTGGCCGGGAAGTGCAAACGTACACGTTTTCGGCCGAAAACGCGTTTTCCGGCGAAAACGCACACCACGGCTCTTTCTGAGAAAAAGCAAGCACGGAGGACGAGAATCGCTTTTGCCCTGCGTAGCGTTCTGAGCAGCGGGTAGAAATAGGCAGCGAATTGCCGGCTAGCAGCTTCCCTGTGGCCGGGAAGTGCAAACGTACACGTTTTCGGCCGAAAACGCGTTTTCCGGCGAAAAAGCACACCACGGCTCTTTCTGAGAAAAAGCAAGCACGGAGGACGAAAATCGCTTTTGCCCTGCGTAGCGTTCCGGGCAGCGGGTAGAACCAGGCAGAGAATTCCCGGCTAGCAGCTTCCCTGTGGCCGGGAAGTGCAAACGTACACGTTTTCGGCCGAAAAAGCGTTTTCCGGCGAAAACGCACACCACGGCTCTTTCTGAGAAAAAGCAAGCACGGAGGACGAGAATCGCTTTTGCCCTGCGTAGCGTTCCGGGCAGCGGGTAGAACCAGACAGAGAATTCCCGGCTAGCAGCTTCCCTGTGGCGGGGAAGTGCAAACGTACACGTTTTCGGCCGAAAACGCGTTTTCCCGCGAAAACGCACACCACGGCTCTTTCTGAGAAAAAGCAAGCACGGAGGACGAGAATCGCTTTTGCCCTGCGTAGCGTTCCGGGCAGCGGGTAGAACCAGGCAGAGAATTCCCGGCTAGCAGCTTCCCTGTGGCGGGGAAGGGCAAACGTACACGTTTTCGGCCGAAAACGCGTTTTCCGGCGAAAACGCACACCACGGCTCTTTCTGAGAAAAAGCAAGCACGGAGGACGAGAATCGCTTTTGCCCTGCGTAGCGTTCTGAGCAGCGGGTAGAAATAGGCAGCGAATTGCCGGCTAGCAGCTTCCCTGTGGCCGGGAAGTGCAAACGTACACGTTTTTGGCCGAAAACGCGTTTTCCGGCGAAAAAGCACACCATGGCTCTTTCTGAGAAAAAGCAAGCACGGAGGACGAGAACCGCTTTTGCCCTGCGTAGCGTTCCGGGCAGCGGGTAGAACCAGGCAGAGAATTCCCGTCTAGCAGCTTCCCTGAGGCGGGAAAGTGCAAACGTACACGTTTTCGGCCGAAAATGCGTTTTCCGGCGAAAACGCACACCACGGCTCTTTCTGAGAAAAAGCAAGCACGGAGGACGAGAATCGCTTTTGCCCTGCGTAGCGTTCCGGGCAGCGGGTAGAACCAGGCAGAGAATTCCCGGCTAGCATCTTCCCTGTGGCCGGGAAGTGCAAACGTACACGTTTTCGGCCGAAAACGCGTTTTCCGGCGAAAACGCACACCACGGCTCTTTCTGAGAAAAAGCAAGCACGGAGGACGAGAATCGCTTTTGCCCTGCGTAGTGTTCCGGGCAGCGGGTAGAACCAGGCAGAGAATTCCCGGCTAGCAGCTTCCCTGAGGCGGGGAAGTGCAAACGTACACGTTTTCGGCCGAAAACGCGTTTTCCGGCGAAAACGCACACCACGGCTCTTTCTGAGAAAAAGCAAGCACGGAGGACGAGAATCGCTTTTGCCCTGCGTAGCGTTCCGGGCAGCGGTTAGAACCAGGCAGAGAATTCCCGGCTAGCAGCTTCCCTGTGGCGGGGAAGTGCAAACGTACACGTTTTCGGCCGAAAACGCGTTTTCCGGCGAAAACGCACACCATGGCTCTTTCTGAGAAAAAGCAAGCACGGAGGACGAGAATCGCTTTTGCCCTGCGTAGCGTTCTGAGCAGCGAGTAGAAATAGGCAGCGAATTGCCGGCTAGCAGCTTCCCTGTGGCCGGGAAGTGCAAACGTACACGTTTTCGGCCGAAAACGCGTTTTCCGGCGAAAAAGCACACCATTGCTCTTTCTGAGAAAAAGCAAGCACGGAGGACGAGAATCGTTTTTGCCCTGCGTAGCGTTCCTGTCAGCGGGTAGAACCAGGCAGAGAATTCCCGTCTAGCAGCTTCCCTGTGGCGGGGAATTGCAAACGTACACGTTTTCGGCCGAAAACGCGTTTTCCGGCGAAAACGCACACCACGGCTCTTTCTGAGAAAAAGCAAGCACGGAGGACGAGAATCGCTTTTGCCCTGCGTAGCGTTCCGGGCAGCGGGTAGAACCAGGCAGAGAATTCCCGGCTAGCAGCTTCCCTGTGGCGGGGAAGTGCAAACGTACACGTTTTCGGCCGAAAACGCGTTTTCCGGCGAAAACGCACACCACGGCTCTTTCTGAGAAAAAGCAAGCACGGAGGACGAGAATCGCTTTTGCCCTGCGTAGCGTTCTGAGCAGCGGGTAGAAATAGGCAGCTAATTGCCGGCTAGCAGCTTCCCTGTGGCCGGGAAGTGCAAACGTACACGTTTTCGGCCGAAAACGCGTTTTCCGGCGAAAACGCACACCACGGCTCTTTCTGAGAAAAAGCAAGCACGGAGGACGAGAATCGCTTTTGCCCTGCGTAGCGTTCCGGGCAGCGGGTAGAACCAGGCAGAGAATTCCCGGCTAGCAGCTTCCCTGTGGCCGGGAAGTGCAAACGTACACGTTTTCGGCCGAAAACGCGTTTTCCGGCGAAAACGCACACCACGGCTCTTTCTGAGAAAAAGCAAGCACGGAGGACGAGAATCGCTTTTGCCCTGCGTAGCGTTCCGGGCAGCGGGTAGAACCAGGAAGAGAATTCCCGGCTAGCAGCTTCCCTGTGGCGGGGAAGGGCAAACGTACACGTTTTCGGCCGAAAACGCGTTTTCCGGCGAAAACGCACACCACGGCTCTTTCTGAGAAAAAGCAAGCACGGAGGACGAGAATCGCTTTTGCCCTGCGTAGCGTTCTGAGCAGCGGGTAGAAATAGGCAGCGAATTGCCAGCTAGCAGCTTCCCTGTGGCCGGGAAGTGCAAACGTACACGTTTTCGGCCGAAAACGCGTTTTCCGGCGAAAAAGCACACCATGGCTCTTTCTGAGAAAAAGCAAGCACGGAGGACGAGAACCGCTTTTGCCCTGCGTAGCGTTCCGGGCAGCGGGTAGAACCAGGCAGAGAATTCCCATCTAGCAGCTTCCCTGAGGCGGGAAAGTGCAAACGTACACGTTTTCGGCCGAAAATGCGTTTTCCGGCGAAAACGCACACCACGGCTCTTTCTGAGAAAAAGCAAGCACGGAGGACGAGAATCGCTTTTGCCCTGCGTAGCGTTCCGGGCAGCGGTTAGAACCAGGCAGAGAATTCCCGGCTAGCAGCTTCCCTGTGGCCTGGAAGTGCAAACGTACACGTTTTCGGCCGAAAACGCCTTTTCCGGCGAAAACACACACCACGGCTCTTTCTGAGAAAAAGCAAGCACGGAGTACGAGAATCGCTTTTGCCCTGCGTAGCGTTCCGGGCAGCGGTTAGAACCAGGCAGAGAATTCCCGGCTAGCAGCTTCCCTGTGGCGGGGAAGTGCAAACGTACACGTTTTCGGCCGAAAACGCGTTTTCCGGCGAAAACGCACACCATGGCTCTTTCTGAGAAAAAGCAAGCACGGAGGACGAGAATCGCTTTTGCCCTGCGTAGCGTTCTGAGCAGCGGGTAGAAATAGGCAGCGAATTGCCGGATAGCAGCTTCCCTGTGGCCGGGAAGTGCAAACGTACACGTTTTCGGCCGAAAACGCGTTTTCCGGCGAAAAAGCACACCATGGCTCTTTCTGAGAAAAAGCAAGCACGGAGGACGAGAATCGTTTTTGCCCTGCGTAGCGTTCCTGGCAGCGGGTAGAACCAGGCAGAGAATTCCCGTCTAGCAGCTTCCCTGTGGCGGGGAAGTGCAAACGTACACGTTTTCGGCTGAAAACGCTTTTTCCGGCGAAAAAGCACACCACGGCTCTTTCTGAGAAAAAGCAAGCACGGAGGACGAGAATCGCTTTTGCCCTGCGTAGCGTTCCGGGCAGCGGGTAGAACCAGGCAGAGAATTCCCGGCTAGCAGCTTCCCTGTGGCCGGGAAGTGCAAACGTACACGTTTTCGGCCGAAAACGCGTTTTCCGGCGAAAACGCACACCACGGCTCTTTCTGAGAAAAAGCAAGCACGGAGGACGAGAATCGTTTTTGCCCTGCGTAGCGTTCTGAGCAGCGGGTAGAAATAGGCAGCGAATTGCCGGCTAGCAGCTTCCCTGTGGCCAGGAAGTGCAAACGTACACGTTTTCGGCCGAAAACGCGTTTTCCGGCGAAAAAGCACACCACGGCTCTTTCTGAGAAAAAGCAAGCACGTAGGACGAAAATCGCTTTTGCCCTGCGTAGCGTTCCGGGCAGCGGGTAGAACCAGGCAGCGAATTGCCGGCTAGCAGCTTCCCTGTGGCCGGGAAGTGCAAACGTACACGTTTTCGGCCGAAAACGCGTTTTCCGGCGAAAACGCACACCACGGCTCTTTCTGAGAAAAAGCAAGCACGGAGGACGAGAATCACTTTTGCCCTGCGTAGCGTTCCGGGCAGCGGGTAGAACCAGGCAGAGAATTCCCGGCTAGCAGCTTCCCTGAGGCGGGGAAGTGCAAACGTACACGTTTTCGGCCGAAAACGCGTTTTCCCGCGAAAACGCACACCACGGCTCTTTCTGAGAAAAAGCAAGCACAGAGGACGAGAATCGCTTTTGCTCTGCGTAGCGTTCTGAGCAGCGGGTAGAAATAGGCAGAGAATTCCCGGCTAGCAGCTTCCCTGTGGCGGGGAAGTGCAAACGTACACGTTTTCGGCCGAAAACGCGTTTTCCGGCGAAAACGCACACCACGGCTCTTTCTGAGAAAAAGCAAGCACGGAGGACGAGAATCGCTTTTGCCCTGCGTAGCGTTCTGAGCAGCGGGTAGAAATAGGCAGCGAATTGCCGGCTAGCAGCTTCCCTGTGGCCGGGAAGTGCAAACGTACACGTTTTCGGCCGAAAACGCGTTTTCCGGCGAAAAAGCACACCACGGCTCTTTCTGAGAAAAAGCAAGCACGGAGGACGAAAATCGCTTTTGCCCTGCGTAGCGTTCTGAGAGCGGGTAGAACCAGGCAGAGAATTCCCGGCTAGCAGCTTCCCTGTGGCCGGGAAGTGCAAACGTACACGTTTTCGGCCGAAAACGCGTTTTCCGGCGAAAACGCACACCACGGCTCTTTCTGAGAAAAAGCAAGCACGGAGGACGAGAATCGCTTTTGCCCTGCGTAGCGTTCCGGGCAGCGGGTAGAACCAGGCAGAGAATTCCCGGCTAGCAGCTTCCCTGAGGCGGGGAAGTGCAAACGTACACGTTTTCGGCCGAAAACACGTTTTCCGGCGAAAACGCACACCACGGCTCTTTCTGAGAAAAAGCAAGCACGGAGGACGAGAATCGCTTTTGCCCTGCGTAGCGTTCCGGGCCGCGGGTAGAACCAGGCAGAGAATTCCCGGCTAGCAGCTTCCCTGTGGCCGGGAAGTGCAAACGTACACGTTTTCGGCCGAAAACACGTTTTCCGGCGAAAACGCACACCACGGCTCTTTCTGAGAAAAAGCAAGCACGGAGGACGAGAACCGCTTTTGCCCTGCGTAGCGTTCCGGGCAGCGGGTAGAACCAGGCAGAGAATTCCCGGCTAGCAGCTTCGCTGTGGCGGGGAAGTGCAAACGTACACGTTTTCGGCCGAAAACGCGTTTTCCGGCGAAAACGCACACCACGGCTCTTTCTGAGAAAAAGCAAGCACGGAGGACGAGAATCGCTTTTGCCCTGCGTAGCGTTCTGAGCAGCGGGTAGAAATAGGCAGCGAATTCCCGTCTAGCAGCTTCCCTGTGGCGGGGATGTGCAAACGTACACGTTTTCGGCCGAAAACGCGTTTTCCGGCGAAAACGCACACCACGGCTCTTTCTGAGAAAAAGCAAGCACGGAGGACGAGAATCGCTTTTGCCCTGCGTAGCGTTCGGGGCAGCGGGTAGAACCAGGCAGAGAATTCCCGTCTAGCAGCTTCCCTGTGGCCGGGATGTGCAAACGTACACGTTTTCGGCCGAAAACGCGTTTTCTGGCAAAAACGCACACCACGGCTCTTTCTGAGAAAAAGCAAGCACGGAGGACGAGAATCGCTTTTGCCCTGCGTAGCGTTCTGGGCAGCAGGTAGAACCAGGCAGAGAATTGCCGGGTAGCAGCTTCCCTGTGGCCGGGAAGTGCAAACGTACACGTTTCCGGCCGAAAACGCGTTTTCCGGAGAAAAAGCACACCATGGCTCTTTCTGAGAAAAAGCAAGCACAGAGGACGAGAATCGCTTTTGCCCTGCGTAGCGTTCCGGGCAGCGGGTAGAACCAGGCAGAGAATTCCCGGCTAGCAGCTTCGCTGTGGCGGGGAAGTGCAAACGTACACGTTTTCGGCCGAAAACGCGTTTTCCGGCGAAAACGCACACCACGGCTCTTTCTGAGAAAAAGCAAGCACGGAGGACGAGAATCGCTTTTGCCCTGCGTAGCGTTCTGAGCAGCGGGTAGAAATAGGCAGCGAATTGCCGGCTAGCAGCTTCCCTGTGGCCGGGAAGTGCAAACGTACACGTTTTCGGCCGAAAACGCGTTTTCCGGCGAAAACGCACACCACGGCTCTTTCTGAGAAAAAGCAAGCACGGAGGACGAGAATCGCTTTTGCCCTGCGTAGCGTTCCGGGCAGCGGGTAGAACCAGGCAGAGAACTCCCGTCTAGCAGCTTCCCTGTGGCCGGGAAGTGCAAACGTACACGTTTTCGGCCGAAAACGCGTTTTCCAGTGAAAACGCACACCACGGCTCTTTCTGAGAAAAAGCAAGCACGGAGGACGAGAATCGCTTTTGCCCTGCGTAGCGTTCCGGGCAGCGGGTAGAACCAGGCAGAGAATTCCCGGCTAGCAGCTTCCCTGTGGCCGGGAAGTGCAAACGTACACGTTTTCGGCCGAAAACGCGTTTTCCGGCGAAAACGCACACCACGGCTCTTTCTGAGCAAAAGCAAGCACGGAGGACGAGAATCGCTTTTGCCCTGCGTAGCGTTCCGGGCAGCGGGTAGAACCAGGCAGAGAATTCCCGGCTAGCAGCTTCCCTGTGGCCGGGAAGTGCAAACGTACACGTTTTCGGCCGAAAACGCGTTTTCCGGCGAAAACGCACACCACGGCTCTTTCTGAGAAAAAGCAAGCACGGAGGACGAGAATCGCTTTTGCCCTGCGTAGCGTTCCGGGCAGCGGGTAGAACCAGGCAGAGAATTCCCGGCTAGCAGCTTCCCTGTGGCGGGGAAGTGCAAACGTACACGTTTTCGGCCGAAAACGCGTTTTCCGGCGAAAACGCACACCACGGCTCTTTCTGAGAAAAAGCAAGCACGGAGGACGAGAATCGCTTTTGCCCTGCGTAGCGTTGCGGGCAGCGGGTAGAACCAGGCAGAGAATTCCCTGCTAGCAGCTTCCCTGTGGCCGGGAAGTGCAAACGTACACGTTTTCGGCCGAAAACGCGTTTTCCGGCGAAAACGCACACCACGGCTCTTTCTGAGAAAAAGCAAGCACGGAGGACGAGAATCGCTTTTGCCCTGCGTAGCGTTCCGGGCAGCGGGTAGAACCAGGCAGAGAACTCCCGGCTAGCAGCTTCCCTGTGGCCGGGATGTGCAAACGTACACGTTTCCGGCCGAAAATGCGTTTTCCGGAGAAAAAGCACACCACGGCTCTTTCTGAGAAAAAGCAAGCACGGAGGACGAGAATCGCATTTGCCCTGCGTAGCGTTCCGGGCAGCGGGTAGAACCAGGCAGTGAATTCCCGGCTAGCAGCTTCCCTGTGGCGGGGAAGTGCAAACGTACACGTTTTCGGCCGAAAACGCGTTTTCCGGCAAAAACGCACACCACGGCTCTTTCTGAGAAAAAGCAAGCACGGAGGACGAGAATCGCTTTTGCCCTGCGTAGCGTTCCGGGCAGCGGGTAGAACCAGGCAGAAAATTCCCGTCTAGCAGCTTCCCTGTGGCCGGGAAGTGCAAACGTACACGTTTTCGGCCGAAAACGCGTTTTCCGGCGAAAACGCACACCACGGCTCATTCTTGGAAAAATCAAGCACGGAGGACGAGAATCGCTTTTGCCCTGCGTAGCGTTCCGGGCAGCGGGTAGAAACAGGCAGAGAACTCCCGTCTAGCAGCTTCCCTCTGGCCGGGAAATGCAAACGTACACGTTTTCGGCCGAAAACGCGTTTTCCGGCGAAAACGCACACCACGGCTCTTTCTGAGAAAAAGCAAGCACGGAGGACGAGAATCGCTTTTGCCCTGCGTAGCGTTCCGGGCAGCGGGTAGAACCAGGCAGAGAATTCCCGGCTAGCAGCTTCCCTATGGCGGGGAAGTGCAAACGTACACGTTTTCGGCCGAAAACGCGTTTTCCGGCGAAAACGCACACCACGGCTCTTTCTGAGAAAAAGCAAGCACGGAGGACGAGAATCGCTTTTGCCCTGCGTAGCGTTCCGGGCAGCGGGTAGAACCAGGCAGAGAACTCCCGTCTAGCAGCTTCCCTGTGGCCGGGAAGTGCAAACGTACACGTTTTCGGCCGAAAACGCGTTTTCCGGCGAAAACGCACACCACGGCTCTTTCTGAGAAAAAGCAAGCACGGAGGACGAGAATCGCTTTTGCCCTGCGTAGCGTTCCGGGAAGCGGGTAGAACCAGGCAGAGAATTCCCGGCTAGCAGCTTCGCTGTGGCGGGGAAGTGCAAACGTACACGTTTTCGGCCGAAAACGCGTTTTCTGGCGAAAACGCACACCACGGCTCTTTCTGAGAAAAAGCAAGCACGGAGGACGAGAATCGCTTTTGCCCTGCGTAGCGTTCCGGGCAGCGGGTAGAACCAGGCAGAGAATTCCCGGCTAGCAGCTTCCCTGTGGCGGGGAAGTCCAAACGTACACGTTTCCGGCCGAAAACGCGTTTTCCGGCGAAATCGCACACCACGGCTCTTTCTGAGAAAAAGCAAGCACGGAGGACGAGAATCGCTTTTGCCCTGCGTTGCGTTCCCGGCAGCGGGTAGAACCAGGCAGAGAATTCCCGGCTAGCAGCTTCCCTGTGGCCGGGAAGTGCAAACGTACAAGTTTTCGGCCGAAAACGCGTTTTCCGGCGAAAACGCACACCACGGCTCTTTCTGAGAAAAAGCAAGCACGGAGGACGAGAATCGCTTTTGCCCTGCGTAGCGTTCCGGGCAGCGGGTAGAACCAGGCAGAGAATTCCCGGCTAGCAGCTTCCCTGTGGCGGGGAAGTGCAAACGTACACGTTTTCGGCCGAAAACGCGTTTTCCGGCGAAAACGCACACCACGGCTCTTTCTGAGAAAAAGCAAGCACGGAGGACGAGAATCGCTTTTGCCCTGCGTAGCGTTCTGAGCAGCGGGTAGAAATAGGCAGCTAATTGCCGGCTAGCAGCTTCCCTGTGGCCGGGAAGTGCAAACGTACACGTTTTCGGCCGAAAACGCGTTTTCCGGCGAAAACGCACACCACGGCTCTTTCTGAGAAAAAGCAAGCACGGAGGACGAGAATCGCTTTTGCCCTGCGTAGCGTTCCGGGCAGCGGGTAGAACCAGGCAGAGAATTCCCGGCTAGTAGCTTCGCTGTGGCCGGGAAGTGCAAACGTACACGTTTTCGGCCGAAAACGCGTTTTGCGGCGAAAACGCACACCACGGCTCTTTCTGAGAAAAAGCAAGCACGGAGGACGAGAATCGCTTTTGCCCTGCGTAGCGTTCCGGGCAGCGGGTAGAACCAGGCAGAGAATTCCCGGCTAGCAGCTTCGCTGTGGCGGGGAAGTGCAAACGTACACGTTTTCGGCCGAAAACGCGTTTTCCGGCGAAAACGCACACCACGGCTCTTTCTGAGAAAAAGCAAGCACGGAGGACGAGAATCGCTTCTGCCCTGCGTAGCGTTCTGAGCAGCGGGTAGAAATAGGCAGCGAATTCCCGTCTAGCAGCTTCCCTGTGGCGGGGATGTGCAAACGTACACGTTTTCGGCCGAAAACGCGTTTTCCGGCGAAAACGCACACCACGGCTCTTTCTGAGAAAAAGCAAGCACGGAGGACGAGAATCGCTTTTGCCCTGCGTAGCGTTCCGGGCAGCGGGTAGAACCAGGCAGAGAATTCCCGTCTAGCAGCTTCCCTGTGCCGGGATGTGCAAACGTACACGTTTTCGGCCGAAAACGCGTTTTCTGGCAAAAACGCACACCACGGCTCTTTCTGAGAAAAAGCAAGCACGGAGGACGAGAATCGCTTTTGCCCTGCGTAGCGTTCTGGGCAGCAGGTAGAACCAGGCAGAGAATTGCCGGGTAGCAGCTTCCCTGTGGCCGGGAAGTGCAAACGTACACGTTTCCGGCCGAAAACGCGTTTTCCGGAGAAAAAGCACACCATGGCTCTTTCTGAGAAAAAGCAAGCACAGAGGACGAGAATCGCTTTTGCCCTGCGTAGCGTTCCGGGCAGCGGGTAGAACCAGGCAGAGAATTCCCGGCTAGCAGCTTCGCTGTGGCGGGGAAGTGCAAACGTACACGTTTTCGGCCGAAAACGCGTTTTCCGGCGAAAACGCACACCACGGCTCTTTCTGAGAAAAAGCAAGCACGGAGGACGAGAATCGCTTTTGCCCTGCGTAGCGTTCTGAGCAGCGGGTAGAAATAGGCAGCGAATTGCCGGCTAGCAGCTTCCCTGTGGCCGGGAAGTGCAAACGTACACGTTTTCGGTCGAAAACGCGTTTTCCGGCGAAAACGCACACCACGGCTCTTTCTGAGAAAAAGCAAGCACGGAGGACGAGAATCGCTTTTGCCCTGCGTAGCGTTCCGGGCAGCGGGTAGAACCAGGCAGAGAACTCCCGTCTAGCAGCTTCCCTGTGGCCGGGAAGTGCAAACGTACACGTTTTCGGCCGAAAACGCGTTTTCCAGTGAAAACGCACACCACGGCTCTTTCTGAGAAAAAGCAAGCACGGAGGACGAGAATCGCTTTTGCCCTGCGTAGCGTTCCGGGCAGCGGGTAGAACCAGGCAGAGAATTCCCGGCTAGCAGCTTCCCTGTGGCCGGGAAGTGCAAACGTACACGTTTTCGGCCGAAAACGCGTTTTCCGGCGAAAACGCACACCACGGCTCTTTCTGAGCAAAAGCAAGCACGGAGGACGAGAATCGCTTTTGCCCTGCGTAGCGTTCCGGGCAGCGGGTAGAACCAGGCAGAGAATTCCCGGCTAGCAGCTTCCCTGTGGCCGGGAAGTGCAAACGTACACGTTTTCGGCCGAAAACGCGTTTTCCGGCGAAAACGCACACCACGGCTCTTTCTGAGAAAAAGCAAGCACGGAGGACGAGAATCGCTTTTGCCCTGCGTAGCGTTCCGGGCAGCGGGTAGAACCAGGCAGAGAATTCCCGGCTAGCAGCTTCCCTGTGGCGGGGAAGTGCAAACGTACACGTTTTCGGCCGAAAACGCGTTTTCCGGCGAAAACGCACACCACGGCTCTTTCTGAGAAAAAGCAAGCACGGAGGACGAGAATCGCTTTTGCCCTGCGTAGCGTTGCGGGCAGCGGGTAGAACCAGGCAGAGAATTCCCTGCTAGCAGCTTCCCTGTGGCCGGGAAGTGCAAACGTACACGTTTTCGGCCGAAAACGCGTTTTCCGGCGAAAACGCACACCACGGCTCTTTCTGAGAAAAAGCAAGCACGGAGGACGAGAATCGCTTTTGCCCTGCGTAGCGTTCCGGGCAGCGGGTAGAACCAGGCAGAGAACTCCCGGCTAGCAGCTTCCCTGTGGCCGGGATGTGCAAACGTACACGTTTCCGGCCGAAAATGCGTTTTCCGGAGAAAAAGCACACCAATGCTCTTTCTGAGAAAAAGCAAGCACGGAGGACGAGAATCGCATTTGCCCTGCGTAGCGTTCCGGGCAGCGGGTAGAACCAGGCAGAGAATTCCCGGCTAGCAGCTTCCCTGTGTCGGGGAAGTGCAAACGTACACGTTTTCGGCCGAAAACGCGTTTTCCGGCGAAAACGCACACCACGGCTCTTTCTGAGAAAAAGCAAGCACGGAGGACGAGAATCGCTTTTGCCCTGCGTAGCGTTCCGGGCAGCGGGTAGAACCAGGCAGAAAATTCCCGTCTAGCAGCTTCCCTGTGGCCGGGAAGTGCAAACGTACACGTTTTCGGCCGAAAACGCGTTTTCCGGCGAAAACGCACACCACGGCTCATTCTTGGAAAAATCAAGCACGGAGGACGAGAATCGCTTTTGCCCTGCGTAGCGTTCCGGGCAGCGGGTAGAAACAGGCAGAGAACTCCCGTCTAGCAGCTTCCCTGTGGCCGGGAAATGCAAACGTACACGTTTTCGGCCGAAAACGCGTTTTCCGGCGAAAACGCACACCACGGCTCTTTCTGAGAAAAAGCAAGCACGGAGGACGAGAATCGCTTTTGCCCTGCGTAGCGTTCCGGGCAGCGGGTAGAACCAGGCAGAGAATTCCCGGCTAGCAGCTTCCCTATGGCGGGGAAGTGCAAACGTACACGTTTTCGGCCGAAAACGCGTTTTCCGGCGAAAACGCACACCACGGCTCTTTCTGAGAAAAAGCAAGCACGGAGGACGAGAATCGCTTTTGCCCTGCGTAGCGTTCCGGGCAGCGGGTAGAACCAGGCAGAGAACTCCCGTCTAGCAGCTTCCCTGTGGCCGGGAAGTGCAAACGTACACGTTTTCGGCCGAAAACGCGTTTTCCGGCGAAAACGCACACCACGGCTCTTTCTGAGAAAAAGCAAGCACGGAGGACGAGAATCGCTTTTGCCCTGCGTAGCGTTCCGGGAAGCGGGTAGAACCAGGCAGAGAATTCCCGGCTAGCAGCTTCGCTGTGGCGGGGAAGTGCAAACGTACACGTTTTCGGCCGAAAACGCGTTTTCTGGCGAAAACGCACACCACGGCTCTTTCTGAGAAAAAGCAAGCACGGAGGACGAGAATCGCTTTTGCCCTGCGTAGCGTTCCGGGCAGCGGGTAGAACCAGGCAGAGAATTCCCGGCTAGCAGCTTCCCTGTGGCGGGGAAGTCCAAACGTACACGTTTCCGGCCGAAAACGCGTTTTCCGGCGAAATCGCACACCACGGCTCTTTCTGAGAAAAAGCAAGCACGGAGGACGAGAATCGCTTTTGCCCTGCGTTGCGTTCCCGGCAGCGGGTAGAACCAGGCAGAGAATTCCCGGCTAGCAGCTTCCCTGTGGCCGGGAAGTGCAAACGTACAAGTTTTCGGCCGAAAACGCGTTTTCCGGCGAAAACGCACACCACGGCTCTTTCTGAGAAAAAGCAAGCACGGAGGACGAGAATCGCTTTTGCCCTGCGTAGCGTTCCGGGCAGCGGGTAGAACCAGGCAGAGAATTCCCGGCTAGCAGCTTCCCTGTGGCCGGGAAGTGCAAACGTACACGTTTTCGGCCGAAAACGCGTTTTCCGGCGAAAACGCACACCACGGCTCTTTCTGAGAAAAAGCAAGCACGGAGGACGAGAATCGCTTTTGCCCTGCGTAGCGTTCTGAGCAGCGGGTAGAAATAGGCAGCTAATTGCCGGCTAGCAGCTTCCCTGTGGCCGGGAAGTGCAAACGTACACGTTTTCGGCCGAAAACGCGTTTTCCGGCGAAAACGCACACCACGGCTCTTTCTGAGAAAAAGCAAGCACGGAGGACGAGAATCGCTTTTGCCCTGCGTAGCGTTCCGGGCAGCGGGTAGAACCAGGCAGAGAATTCCCGGCTAGTAGCTTCGCTGTGGCCGGGAAGTGCAAACGTACACGTTTTCGGCCGAAAACGCGTTTTCCGGCGAAAACGCACACCACGGCTATTTCTGAGAAAAAGCAAGCACGGATGACGAGAATCGCTTTTGCCCTGCGTAGCGTTCCGGGCAGCGGGTAGAACCAGGCAGAGAATTCCCGGCTAGGAGCTTCCCTGTGGCCGGGAAGTGCAAACGTACACGTTTTCGGCCAAAAACGCGTTTTCCGGCGAAAAAGCACACCATGGCTCTTTCTGAGAAAAAGCAAGCACGGAGGACGAGAATCGCTTTTGCCCTGCTTAGCGTTCCGGGCAGCGGGTAGAACCAGGCAGAGAATTCCCGGCTAGCAGCTTCCCTGTGGCCGGGAAGTGCAAACGTACACGTTTTCGGCCGAAAACGCGTTTTCCGGAGAAAAAGCACACCACGGCTCTTTCTGAGAAAAAGCAAGCACGGAGGACGAGCATCGCTTTTGCCCTGCGTAGCGTTCCGGGCAGCGGGTAGAACCAGGCAGATAATTCCCGGCTAGCAGCTTCCCTGTGGCGGGGAAGTGCAAACGTACACGTTTTCGGCCGAAAACGCGTTTTCCGGCGAAAACGCACACCACGGCTCTTTCTGAGAAAAAGCAAGCACGGAGGACGAGAATCGCTTTTGCCCTGCGTAGCGTTCCGGGCAGCGGGTAGAACCAGGCAGAGAATTCCCGGCTAGCAGCTTCCCTGTGGCCGGGAAGTGCAAACGTACACGTTTTCGGCCGAAAACGCGTTTTCCGGCGAAAACGCACACCACGGCTCTTTCTGAGAAAAAGCAAGCACGGAGGACGAGAATCGCTTTTGCCCTGCGTAGCGTTCCGGGCAGCGGGTAGAACCAGGCAGAGAATTCCCGTCTAGCAGCTTCCCTGTGGCGGGGAAGTGCAAACGTACACGTTTTCGGCCGAAAACGCGTTTTCTGCAAAAACGCACACCACGGCTCTTTCTGAGAAAAAGCAAGCACGGAGGACGAGAATCGCTTTTGCCCTGCGTAGCGTTCCGGGCAGCGGGTAGAACCAGGCAGAGAATTCCCGGCTAGCAGCTTCCCTGTGGCGGGGAAGTGCAAACGTACACGTTTTCGGCCGAAAACGCGTTTTGCGGCGAAAATGCATACCACGGCTCTTTCTGAGAAAAAGCAAGCACGGAGGACGAGAATCGCTTTTGCCCTGCGTAGCGTTCCGGGCAGCGGGTAGAACCAGGCAGAGAATTCCCGACTAGCAGCTTCCCTGTGGCGGGGAAGTGCAAACGTACACGTTTTCGGCCGAAAACGCGTTTTCCGGCGAAAACGCACACCATGGCTCTTTCTGAGAAAAAGCAAGCACGGAGGACGAGAATCGCTTTTGCCCTGCGTAGCGTTCTGAGTAGCGGGTAGAAATAGGCAGCGAATTCCCGTCTAGCAGCTTCCCTGTGGCGGGGAAGTGCAAACGTACACGTTTTCGGCCGAAAACGCGTTTTCCGGCGAAAACGCACACCACGGCTCTTTCTGAGAAAAAGCAAGCACGGAGGACGAGAATCGCTTTTGCCCTGCGTAGCGTTCCGGGCAGCGGGTAGAACCAGGCAGAGAATTCCCGGCTAGCAGCTTCCCTGTGGCGGGGAAGTCCAAACGTACACGTTTCCGGCCGAAAACGCGTTTTCCGGCGAAATCGCACACCACGGCTCTTTCTCAGAAAAAGCAAGCACGGAGGACGAGTATCGCTTTTGCCCTGCGTTGCGTTCCCGGCAGCGGGTAGAACCAGGCAGAGAATTCCCGGCTAGCAGCTTCCCTGTGGCCGGGAAGTGCAAACGTACAAGTTTTCGGCCGAAAACGCGTTTTCCGGCGAAAACGCACACCACGGCTCTTTCTGAGAAAAAGCAAGCACGGAGGACGAGAATCGCTTTTGCCCTGCGTAGCGTTCCGGGCAGCGGGTAGAACCAGGCAGAGAATTCCCGGCTAGCAGCTTCCCTGTGGCGGGGAAGTGCAAACGTACACGTTTTCGGCCGAAAACGCGTTTTCCGGCGAAAACGCACACCACGGCTCTTTCTGAGAAAAAGCAAGCACGGAGGACGAGAATCGCTTTTGCCCTGCGTAGCGTTCTGAGCAGCGGGTAGAAATAGGCAGCTAATTGCCGGCTAGCAGCTTCCCTGTGGCCGGGAAGTGCAAACGTACACGTTTTCGGCCGAAAACGCGTTTTCCGGCGAAAACGCACACCACGGCTCTTTCTGAGAAAAAGCAAGCACGGAGGACGAGAATCGCTTTTGCCCTGCGTAGCGTTCCGGGCAGCGGGTAGAACCAGGCAGAGAATTCCCGGCTAGTAGCTTCGCTGTGGCCGGGAAGTGCAAACGTACACGTTTTCGGCCGAAAACGCGTTTACTGGCGAAAACGCACACCACGGCTCTTTCTGAGAAAAAGCAAGCACGGAGGACGAGAATCGCTTTTGCCCTGCGTAGCGTTCCGGGCAGCGGGTAGAACCAGGCAGAGAATTCCCGGCTAGCAGCTTCCCTGTGGCCGGGAAGTGCAAACGTACACGTTTTCGGCCGAAAACGCGTTTTCCGGCGAAAACGCACACCACGGCTCTTTCTGAGAAAAAGCAAGCACGGAGGACGAGAATCGCTTTTGCCCTGCGTAGTGTTCCGGGCAGCGGGTGAACCAGGCAGAGAATTCCCGGCTAGCAGCTTCCCTGTGGCGGGGAAGTGCAAACGTACACGTTTTCGGCCCAAAACGCGTTTTGCGGCGAAAACGCACACCACGGCTCTTTCTGAGAAAAAGCAAGCACGGAGGACGAGAATCGCTTTTGCCCTGCGTAGCGTTCCGGGCAGCGGGTAGAACCAGGCAGAGAATTCCCGGCTAGCAGCTTCCCTGTGGCGGGGAAGTGCAAACGTACACGTTTTCGGCCGAAAACGCGTTTTCCGGCGAAAACGCACACCACGGCTCTTTCTGAGAAAAAGCAAGCACGGAGGACGAGAATCGCTTTTGCCCTGCGTAGCGTTCCGGGCAGCGGGTAGAACCAGGCAGAGAATTTCCGGCTAGCTTCTTCCCTGTGGCGGGGAAGTGCAAACGTACACGTTTTCGGCCGAAAACACGTTTTCCGGCGAAAAAGCACACCATGGCTCTTTCTGAGAAAAAGCAAGCACGGAGGACGAGAATCGCTTTTGCCCTGCGTAGCGTTCCGGGCAGCGGGTAGAACCAGGCATAGAATTCCCGGCTAGCAGCTTCCCTGTGGCCGGGAAGTGCAAACGTACACGTTTTCGGCCGAAAACGCGTTTTCCGGAGACAAAGCACACCACGGCTCTTTCTGAGAAAAAGCAAGCACGGAGGACGAGAATCGCTTTTGCCCTGCGTAGCGTTCCGGGCAGCGGGTAGAACCAGGCAGAGAATTCCCGGCTAGCAGCTTCCCTGTGGCGGGGATGTGCAAACGTACACGTTTTCGGCCGAAAACGCGTTTTCCGGCGAAAACGCACACCACGGCTCTTTCTGAGAAAAAGCAAGCACGGAGGACGAGAATCGCTTTTGCCCTGCGTAGCGTTCCGGGCAGCGGGTAGAACCAGGCAGAGAATTCCCGGCTAGCAGCTTCGCTGTGGCGGGGAAGTGCAAACGTACACGTTTTCGGCCGAAAACGCGTTTTCCGGCGAAAACGCACACCACGGCTCTTTCTGAGAAAAAGGAAGCACGGAGGACGAGAATCGCTTTTGCCCTGCGTAGCGTTCCGGGCAGCGGGTAGAACCAGGCAGAGAATTCCCGGCTAGCAGCTTCCCTGTGGCCGGGATGTGCAAACGTACACGTTTTCGGCCGAAAACGCGTTTTCCGGCGAAAACGCACACCACGGCTCTTTCTGAGAAAAAGCAAGTACGGAGGACGAGAATCGCTTTTGCCCTGCGTAGCGTTCCGGGCAGCGGGTAGAACCAGGCAGAGAATTCCCGGCTAGCAGCTTCCCTGTGGCGGGGAAGTGCAAACGTACACGTTTTCGGCCGAAAACGCGTTTTCCGGCGAAAACGCACACCACGGCTCTTTCTGAGAAAAAGCAAGCACGGAGGTCGAGAACCGCTTTTGCCCTGCGTAGCGTTCCGGGCAGCGGGTAGAACCAGGCAGAGAATTCCCGGCTAGCAGCTTCCCTGTGGCGGGGAAGTGCAAACGTACACGTTTTCGGCCGAAAACGCGTTTTCCGGCGAAAACGCACACCACGGCTCTTTCTGAGAAAAAGCAAGCACGGAGGACGAGAATCGCTTTTGCCCTGCGTAGCGTTCTGAGCAGCGGGTAGAAATAGGCAGCTAATTGCCGGCTAGCAGCTTCCCTGTGGCCAGGAAGTGCAAACGTACACGTTTTCGGCCGAAAACGCGTTTACTGGCGAAAACGCACACCACGGCTCTTTCTGAGAAAAAGCAAGCACGGAGGACGAGAATCGCTTTTGCCCTGCGTAGCGTTCCGGGCAGCGGGTAGAACCAGGCAGAGAATTCCCGGCTAGCAGCTTCCCTGTGGCCGGGAAGTGCAAACGTACACGTTTTCGGCCAAAAACGCGTTTTCCGGCGAAAACGCACACCACGGCTCTTTCTGGGAAAAAGCAAGCACGGAGGACGAGAATCGCTTTTGCCCTGCGTAGCGTTCCGGGCAGCGGGTAGAACCAGGCAGAGAATTCCCGGCTAGCATCTTCCCTGTGGCGGGGAAGTGCAAACGTACATGTTTTCGGCCGAAAACGCGTTTTCCGGCGAAAAAGCACACCATGGCTCTTTCTGAGAAAAAGCAAGCACGGAGGACGAGAATCGCTTTTGCCCTGCGTAGCGTTCCGGGCAGCGGGTAGAACCAGGCAGAGAACTCCCGGCTAGCAGCTTCCCTGTGGCCGGGATGTGCAAACGTACACGTTTCCGGCCGAAAATGCGTTTTCCGGAGAAAAAGCACACCACGGCTCTTTCTGAGAAAAAGCAAGCACGGAGGACGAGAATCGCATTTGCCCTGCGTAGCGTTCCGGGCAGCGGGTAGAACCAGGCAGAGAATTCCCGGCTAGCAGCTTCCCTGAGGCAGGGAAGTGCAAACGTACACGTTTTCGGCCGAAAACTCGTTTTCCGACGAAAACGCACACCACGGCTCTTTCTGAGAAAAAGCAAGCACGGAGGACGAGAATCGCTTTTGCCCTGCGTAGCGTTCCGGGCAGCGGGTAGAACCAGGCAGAAAATTCCCGTCTAGCAGCTTCCCTGTGGCCGGGAAGTGCAAACGTACACGTTTTCGGCCGAAAACGCGTTTTCCCGCGAAAACGCACACCACGGCTCATTCTGAGAAAAAGCAAGCACGGAGGACGAGAATCGCTTTTGCCCTGCGTAGCGTTCCGGGCAGCGGGTAGAACCAGGCAGAGAATTCCCGGCTGGCAGCTTCCCTGTGGCCGGGAAGTGCAAACGTACACGTTTTCGGCCAAAAACGCGTTTTCCGGCGAAAACGCACACCACGGCTCTTTCTGGGAAAAAGCAAGCACGGAGGACGAGAATCGATTTTGCCCTGCGTAGCGTTCCGGGCAGCGGGTAGAACCAGGCAGAGAATTCCCGGCTAGCATCTTCCCTGTGGCGGGGAAGTGCAAACGTACATGTTTTCGGCCGAAAACGCGTTTTCCGGCGAAAAAGCACACCATGGCTCTTTCTGAGAAAAAGCAAGCACGGAGGACGAGAATCGCTTTTGCCCTGCTTAGCGTTCCGGGCAGCGGGTAGAACCAGGCAGAGAATTCCCGGCTAGCAGCTTCCCTGTGGCCGGGAAGTGCAAACGTACACGTTTTCGGCCGAAAACGCGTTTTCCGGAGAAAAAGCACACCATGGCTCTTTCTGAGAAAAAGCAAGCACGGAGGACGAGAATCGCTTTTGCCCTGCGTAGCGTTCTGAGCAGCGGGTAGAAATAGGCAGCGAATTGCCGGCTAGCAGCTTCCCTGTGGCCGGGAAGTGCAAACGTACACGTTTTCGGCCGAAAACGCGTTTTACGGCGAAAACGCACACCACGGCTCTTTCTGAGAAAAAGCAAGAACGGAGGACGAGAATCGCTTTTGCCCTGCGTAGCGTTCCGGGCAGCGGGTAGAACCAGGCAGAGAATTCCCTGCTAGCAGCTTCCCTGTGGCGGGGAAGTGCAAACGTACATGTTTTCGGCCGAAAACGCTTTTTCCGGCGAAAACGCACACCACGGCTCTTTCTGAGAAAAAGCAAGCACGGAGGACGAGCATCGCTTTTGCCCTGCGTAGCGTTCCGGGCAGCGGGTAGAACCAGGCAGATAATTCCCGGCTAGCAGCTTCCCTGTGGCGGGGAAGTGCAAACGTACACGTTTTCGGCCGAAAACGCGTTTTCCGGCGAAAACGCACACCACGGCTCTTTCTGAGAAAAAGCAAGCACGGAGGACGAGAATCGCTTTTGCCCTGCGTAGCGTTCCGGGCAGCGGGTAGAACCAGGCAGAGAATTCCCGGCTAGCAGCTTCCCTGTGGCCGGGAAGTGCAAACGTACACGTTTTCGGCCGAAAACGCGTTTTCCGGCGAAAACGCACACCACGGCTCTTTCTGAGAAAAAGCAAGCACGGAGGACGAGAATCGCTTTTGCCCTGCGTAGCGTTCCGGGCAGCGGGTAGAACCAGGCAGAGAATTCCCGTCTAGCAGCTTCCCTGTGGCGGGGAAGTGCAAACGTACACGTTTTCGGCCGAAAACGCGTTTTCTGGCAAAAACGCACACCACGGCTCTTTCTGAGAAAAAGCAAGCACGGAGGACGAGAATCGCTTTTGCCCTGCGTAGCGTTCCGGGCAGCGGGTAGAACCAGGCAGAGAATTCCCGGCTAGCAGCTTCCCTGTGGCGGGGAAGTGCAAACGTACACGTTTTCGGCCGAAAACGCGTTTTGCGGCGAAAATGCACACCACGGCTCTTTCTGAGAAAAAGCAAGCACGGAGGACGAGAATCGCTTTTGCCCTGCGTAGCGTTCCGGGCAGCGGGTAGAACCAGGCAGAGAATTCCCGACTAGCAGCTTCCCTGTGGCGGGGAAGTGCAAACGTACACGTTTTCGGCCGAAAACGCGTTTTCCGGCGAAAACGCACACCATGGCTCTTTCTGAGAAAAAGCAAGCACGGAGGACGAGAATCGCTTTTGCCCTGCGTAGCGTTCTGAGCAGCGGGTAGAAATAGGCAGCGAATTCCCGTCTAGCAGCTTCCCTGTGGCGGGGAAGTGCAAACGTACACGTTTTCGGCCGAAAACGCGTTTTCCGGCGAAAACGCACACCACGGCTCTTTCTGAGAAAAAGCAAGCACGGAGGACGAGAATCGCTTTTGCCCTGCGTAGCGTTCTGGGCAGCGGGTAGAACCAGGCAGAGAATTGCCGGCTAGCAGCTTCCCTGTGGCCGGGAAGTGCAAACGTACACGTTTCCGGCCAAAAACGCGTTTTCCGGAGAAAAAGCACACCATGGCTCTTTCTGAGAAAAAGCAAGCACGGAGGACGAGAATCGCTTTTGCCCTGCGTAGCGTTCCGGGCAGCGGGTAGAACCAGGCAGAGAATTCCCGGCTAGCAGCTTCCCTGTGGCCGGGAAGTGCAAACGTACACGTTTTCGGCCGAAAACGCGTTTTCCCGCGAAAACGCACACCACGGCTCTTTCTGAGAAAAAGCAAGCACAGAGGACGAGAATCGCTTTTGCTCTGCGTAGCGTTCTGAGCAGCGGGTAGAAATAGGCAGAGAATTCCCGGCTAGCAGCTTCCCTGTGGCGGGGAAGTGCAAACGTACACGTTTTCGGCCGAAAACGCGTTTTCCGGCGAAAACGCACACCACGGCTCTTTCTGAGAAAAAGCAAGCACGGAGGACGAGAATCGCTTTTGCCCTGCGTAGCGTTCTGAGCAGCGGGTAGAAATAGGCAGCGAATTGCCGGCTAGCAGCTTCCCTGTGGCCGGGAAGTGCAAACGTACACGTTTTCGGCCGAAAACACGTTTTCCGGCGAAAAAGCACACCACGGCTCTTTCTGAGAAAAAGCAAGCACGGAGGACGAAAATCGCTTTTGCCCTGCGTAGCGTTCTGAGAGCGGGTAGAACCAGGCAGAGAATTCCCGGCTAGCAGCTTCCCTGTGGCCGGGAAGTGCAAACGTACACGTTTTCGGCCGAAAACGCGTTTTCCGGCGAAAACGCACACCACGGCTCTTTCTGAGAAAAAGCAAGCACGGAGGACGAGAATCGCTTTTGCCCTGCGTAGCGTTCCGGGCAGCGGGTAGAACCAGGCAGAGAATTCCCGGCTAGCAGCTTCCCTGAGGCGGGGAAGTGCAAACGTACACGTTTTCGGCCGAAAACACGTTTTCCGGCGAAAACGCACACCACGGCTCTTTCTGAGAAAAAGCAAGCACGGAGGACGAGAATCGCTTTTGCCCTGCGTAGCGTTCCGGGCCGCGGGTAGAACCAGGCAGAGAATTCCCGGCTAGCAGCTTCCCTGTGGCGGGGAAGTGCAAACGTACACGTTTTCAGCCGAAAACGCGTTTTCCGGCGAAAACGCACACCACGGCTCTTTCTGAGAAAAAGCAAGCACGGAGGACGAGAACCGCTTTTGCCCTGCGTAGCGTTCCGGGCAGCGGGTAGAACCAGGCAGAGAATTCCCGGCTAGCAGCTTCCCTGTGGCGGGGAAGTGCAAACGTACACGTTTTCGGCCGAAAACGCGTTTTGCGGCGAAAACGCACACCACGGCTCTTTCTGAGAAAAAGCAAGCACGGAGGACGAGAATCGCTTTTGCCCTGCGTAGCGTTCCGGGCAGCGGGTAGAACCAGGCAGAGAATTCCCGGCTAGCAGCTTCGCTGTGGCGGGGAAGTGCAAACGTACACGTTTTCGGCCGAAAACGCGTTTTCCGGCGAAAACGCACACCACGGCTCTTTCTGAGAAAAAGCAAGCACGGAGGACGAGAATCGCTTTTGCCCTGCGTAGCGTTCTGAGCAGCGGGTAGAAATAGGCAGCGAATTCCCGTCTAGCAGCTTCCCTGTGGCGGGGATGTGCAAACGTACACGTTTTCGGCCGAAAACGCGTTTTCCGGCGAAAACGCACACCACGGCTCTTTCTGAGAAAAAGCAAGCACGGAGGACGAGAATCGCTTTTGCCCTGCGTAGCGTTCCGGGCAGCGGGTAGAACCAGGCAGAGAATTCCCGTCTAGCAGCTTCCCTGTGGCCGGGATGTGCAAACGTACACGTTTTCGGCCGAAAACGCGTTTTCTGGCAAAAACGCACACCACGGCTCTTTCTGAGAAAAAGCAAGCACGGAGGACGAGAATCGCTTTTGCCCTGCGTAGCGTTCTGGGCAGCAGGTAGAACCAGGCAGAGAATTGCCGGGTAGCAGCTTCCCTGTGGCCGGGAAGTGCAAACGTACACGTTTCCGGCCGAAAACGCGTTTTCCGGAGAAAAAGCACACCATGGCTCTTTCTGAGAAAAAGCAAGCACAGAGGACGAGAATCGCTTTTGCCCTGCGTAGCGTTCCGGGCAGCGGGTAGAACCAGGCAGAGAATTCCCGGCTAGCAGCTTCGCTGTGGCGGGGAAGTGCAAACGTACACGTTTTTGGCCGAAAACGCGTTTTCCGGCGAAAACGCACACCACGGCTCTTTCTGAGAAAAAGCAAGCACGGAGGACGAGAATCGCTTTTGCCCTGCGTAGCGTTCTGAGCAGCGGGTAGAAATAGGCAGCGAATTGTCGGCTAGCAGCTTCCCTGTGGCGGGGAAGTGCAAACGTACACGTTTTCGGCCGAAAACGCGTTTTCCGGCGAAATCGCACACCACGGCTCTTTCTGAGAAAAAGCAAGCACGGAGGACGAGAATCGCTTTTGCCCTGCGTAGCGTTCCGGGCAGCGGGTAGAACCAGGCAGAGAACTCCCGTCTAGCAGCTTCCCTGTGGCCGGGAAGTGCAAACGTACACGTTTTCGGCCGAAAACGCGTTTTCCGGTGAAAACGCACACCACGGCTCTTTCTGAGAAAAAGCAAGCACGGAGGACGAGAATCGCTTTTGCCCTGCGTAGCGTTCCGGGCAGCGGGTAGAACCAGGCAGAGAATTCCCGGCTAGCAGCTTCCCTGTGGCCGGGAAGTGCAAACGTACACGTTTTCGGCCGAAAACGCGTTTTCCGGCGAAAACGCACACCACGGCTCTTTCTGAGCAAAAGCAAGCACGGAGGACGAGAATCGCTTTTGCCCTGCGTAGCGTTCCGGGCAGCGGGTAGAACCAGGCAGAGAATTCCCGGCTAGCAGCTTCCCTGTGGCCGGGAAGTGCAAACGTACACGTTTTCGGCCGAAAACGCGTTTTCCGGCGAAAACGCACACCACGGCTCTTTCTGAGAAAAAGCAAGCACGGAGGACGAGAATCGCTTTTGCCCTGCGTAGCGTTCCGGGCAGCGGGTAGAACCAGGCAGAGAATTCCCGGCTAGCAGCTTCCCTGTGGCCGGGAAGTGCAAACGTACACGTTTTCGGCCGAAAACGCGTTTTCCGGCGAAAACGCACACCACGGCTCTTTCTGAGAAAAAGCAAGCACGGAGGACGAGAATCGCTTTTGCCCTGCGTAGCGTTGCGGGCAGCGGGTAGAACCAGGCAGAGAATTCCCTGCTAGCAGCTTCCCTGTGGCCGGGAAGTGCAAACGTACACGTTTTCGGCCGAAAACGCGTTTTCCGGCGAAAACGCACACCACGGCTCTTTCTGAGAAAAAGCAAGCACGGAGGACGAGAATCGCTTTTGCCCTGCGTAGCGTTCCGGGCAGCGGGTAGAACCAGGCAGAGAACTCCCGGCTAGCAGCTTCCCTGTGGCCGGGATGTGCAAACGTACACGTTTCCGGCCGAAATTGCGTTTTCCGGAGAAAAAGCACACCACGGCTCTTTCTGAGAAAAAGCAAGCACGGAGGACGAGAATCGCATTTGCCCTGCGTAGCGTTCCGGGCAGCGGGTAGAACCAGGCAGAGAATTCCCGGCTAGCAGCTTCCCTGTGGCGGGGAAGTGCAAACGTACACGTTTTCGGCCGAAAACTCGTTTTCCGACGAAAACGCACACCACGGCTCTTTCTGAGAAAAAGCAAGCACGGAGGACGAGAATCGCTTTTGCCCTGCGTAGCGTTCCGGGCAGCGGGTAGAACCAGGCAGAAAATTCCCGTCTAGCAGCTTCCCTGTGGCCGGGAAGTGCAAACGTACACGTTTTCGGCCGAAAACGCGTTTTCCGGCGAAAACGCACACCACGGCTCATTCTGAGAAAAAGCAAGCACGGAGGACGAGAATCGCTTTTGCCCTGCGTAGCGTTCCGGGCAGCGGGTAGAAACAGGCAGAGAACTCCCGTCTAGCAGCTTCCCTGTGGCCGGGAAATGCAAACGTACACGTTTTCGGCCGAAAACGCGTTTTCCGGCGAAAACGCACACCACGGCTCTTTCTGAGAAAAAGCAAGCACGGAGGACGAGAATCGCTTTTGCCCTGCGTAGCGTTCCGGGCAGCGGGTAGAACCAGGCAGAGAATTCCCGGCTAGCAGCTTCCCTGTGGCGGGGAAGTGCAAACGTACACGTTTTCGGCCGAAAACGCGTTTTCCGGCGAAAACGCACACCACGGCTCTTTCTGAGAAAAAGCAAGCACGGAGGACGAGAATCGCTTTTGCCCTGCGTAGCGTTCCGGGCAGCGGGTAGAACCAGGCAGAGAACTCCCGTCTAGCAGCTTCCCTGTGGCCGGGAAGTGCAAACGTACACGTTTTCGGCCGAAAACGCGTTTTCCGGCGAAAACGCACACCACGGCTCTTTCTGAGAAAAAGCAAGCACGGAGGACGAGAATCGCTTTTGCCCTGCGTAGCGTTCCGGGAAGCGGGTAGAACCAGGCAGAGAATTCCCGGCTAGCAGCTTCGCTGTGGCGGGGAAGTGCAAACGTACACGTTTTCGGCCGAAAACGCGTTTTCCGGCGAAAACGCACACCACGGCTCTTTCTGAGAAAAAGCAAGCACGGAGGACGAGAATCGCTTTTGCCCTGCGTAGCGTTCCGGGCAGCGGGTAGAACCAGGCAGAGAATTCCCGGCTAGCAGCTTCCCTGTGGCGGGGAAGTCCAAACGTACACGTTTCCGGCCGAAAACGCGTTTTCCGGCGAAATCGCACACCACGGCTCTTTCTGAGAAAAAGCAAGCACGGAGGACGAGAATCGCTTTTGCCCTGCGTTGCGTTCCCGGCAGCGGGTAGAACCAGGCAGAGAATTCCCGGCTAGCAGCTTCCCTGTGGCCGGGAAGTGCAAACGTACACGTTTTCGGCCGAAAACGCGTTTTCCGGCGAAAACGCACACCACGGCTCTTTCTGAGAAAAAGCAAGCACGGAGGACGAGAATCGCTTTTGCCCTGCGTAGCGTTCCGGGCAGCGGGTAGAACCAGGCAGAGAATTCCCGGCTAGCAGCTTCCCTGTGGCGGGGAAGTGCAAACGTACACGTTTTCGGCCGAAAACGCGTTTTCCGGCGAAAACGCACACCACGGCTCTTTCTGAGAAAAAGCAAGCACGGAGGACGAGAATCGCTTTTGCCCTGCGTAGCGTTCTGAGCAGCGGGTAGAAATAGGCAGCTAATTGCCGGCTAGCAGCTTCCCTGTGGCCGGGAAGTGCAAACGTACACGTTTTCGGCCGAAAACGCGTTTACTGGCGAAAACGCACACCACGGCTCTTTCTGAGAAAAAGCAAGCACGGAGGACGAGAATCGCTTTTGCCCTGCGTAGCGTTCCGGGCAGCGGGTAGAACCAGGCAGAGAATTCCCGGCTAGCAGCTTCCCTGTGGCCGGGAAGTGCAAACGTACACGTTTTCGGCCGAAAACGCGTTTTCCGGCGAAAACGCACACCACGGCTCTTTCTGAGAAAAAGCAAGCACGGAGGACGAGAATCGCTTTTGCCCTGCGTAGCGTTCCGGGCAGCGGGTAGAACCAGGCAGAGAATTCCCGGCTAGCAGCTTCCCTGTGGCGGGGAAGTGCAAACGTACACGTTTTCGGCCGAAAACGCGTTTTCCGGCGAAAACGCACACCACGGCTCTTTCTGAGAAAAAGCAAGCACGGAGGACGAGAATCGCTTTTGCCCTGCGTAGCGTTCCGGGCAGCGGGTAGAACCAGGCAGAGAACTCCCGTCTAGCAGCTTCCCTGTGGCCGGGAAGTGCAAACGTACACGTTTTCGGCCGAAAACGCGTTTTCCGGCGAAAACGCACACCACGGCTCTTTCTGAGAAAAAGCAAGCACGGAGGACGAGAATCGCTTTTGCCCTGCGTAGCGTTCCGGGAAGCGGGTAGAACCAGGCAGAGAATTCCCGGCTAGCAGCTTCGCTGTGGCGGGGAAGTGCAAACGTACACGTTTTCGGCCGAAAACGCGTTTTCCGGCGAAAACGCACACCACGGCTCTTTCTGAGAAAAAGCAAGCACGGAGGACGAGAATCGCTTTTGCCCTGCGTAGCGTTCCGGGCAGCGGGTAGAACCAGGCAGAGAATTCCCGGCTAGCAGCTTCCCTGTGGCGGGGAAGTCCAAACGTACACGTTTCCGGCCGAAAACACGTTTTCCGGCGAAATCGCACACCACGGCTCTTTCTGAGAAAAAGCAAGCACGGAGGACGAGAATCGCTTTTGCCCTGCGTTGCGTTCCCGGCAGCGGGTAGAACCAGGCAGAGAATTCCCGGCTAGCAGCTTCCCTGTGGCCGGGAAGTGCAAACGTACAAGTTTTCGGCCGAAAACGCGTTTTCCGGCGAAAACGCACACCACGGCTCTTTCTGAGAAAAAGCAAGCACGGAGGACGAGAATCGCTTTTGCCCTGCGTAGCGTTCCGGGCAGCGGGTAGAACCAGGCAGAGAATTCCCGGCTAGCAGCTTCCCTGTGGCGGGGAAGTGCAAACGTACACGTTTTCGGCCGAAAACGCGTTTTCCGGCGAAAACGCACACCACGGCTCTTTCTGAGAAAAAGCAAGCACGGAGGACGAGAATCGCTTTTGCCCTGCGTAGCGTTCTGAGCAGCGGGTAGAAATAGGCAGCTAATTGCCGGCTAGCAGCTTCCCTGTGGCCGGGAAGTGCAAACGTACACGTTTTCGGCCGAAAACGCGTTTACTGGCGAAAACGCACACCACGGCTCTTTCTGAGAAAAAGCAAGCACGGAGGACGAGAATCGCTTTTGCCCTGCGTAGCGTTCCGGGCAGCGGGTAGAACCAGGCAGAGAATTCCCGGCTAGCAGCTTCCCTGTGGCCGGGAAGTGCAAACGTACACGTTTTCGGCCAAAAACGCGTTTTCCGGCGAAAACGCACACCACGGCTCTTTCTGAGAAAAAGCAAGCACGGAGGACGAGAATCGCTTTTGCCCTGCGTAGCGTTCCGGGCAGCGGGTAGAACCAGGCAGAGAATTCCCGGCTAGCATCTTCCCTGTGGCGGGGAAGTGCAAACGTACATGTTTTCGGCCGAAAACGCGTTTTCCGGCGAAAAAGCACACCATGGCTCTTTCTGAGAAAAAGCAAGCACGGAGGACGAGAATCGCTTTTGCCCTGCGTAGCGTTCCGGGCAGCGGGTAGAACCAGGCAGAGAACTCCCGGCTAGCAGCTTCCCTGTGGCCGGGATGTGCAAACGTACACGTTTCCGGCCGAAAATGCGTTTTCCGGAGAAAAAGCACACCACGGCTCTTTCTGAGAAAAAGCAAGCACGGAGGACGAGAATCGCATTTGCCCTGCGTAGCGTTCCGGGCAGCGGGTAGAACCAGGCAGAGAATTCCCGGCTAGCAGCTTCCCTGTGGCAGGGAAGTGCAAACGTACACGTTTTCGGCCGAAAACTCGTTTTCCGACGAAAACGCACACCACGGCTCTTTCTGAGAAAAAGCAAGCACGGAGGACGAGAATCGCTTTTGCCCTGCGTAGCGTTCCGGGCAGCGGGTAGAACCAGGCAGAAAATTCCCGTCTAGCAGCTTCCCTGTGGCCGGGAAGTGCAAACGTACACGTTTTCGGCCGAAAACGCGTTTTCCGGCGAAAACGCACACCACGGCTCATTCTGAGAAAAAGCAAGCACGGAGGACGAGAATCGCTTTTGCCCTGCGTAGCGTTCCGGGCAGCGGGTAGAAACAGGCAGAGAACTCCCGTCTAGCAGCTTCCCTGTGGCCGGGAAATGCAAACGTACACGTTTTCGGCCGAAAACGCGTTTTCCGGCGAAAACGCACACCACGGCTCTTTCTGAGAAAAAGCAAGCACGGAGGACGAGAATCGCTTTTGCCCTGCGTAGCGTTCCGGGCAGCGGGTAGAACCAGGCAGAGAATTCCCGGCTAGCAGCTTCCCTGTGGCGGGGAAGTGCAAACGTACACGTTTTCGGCCGAAAACGCGTTTTCCGGCGAAAACGCACACCACGGCTCTTTCTGAGAAAAAGCAAGCACGGAGGACGAGAATCGCTTTTGCCCTGCGTAGCGTTCCGGGCAGCGGGTAGAACCAGGCAGAGAACTCCCGTCTAGCAGCTTCCCTGTGGCCGGGAAGTGCAAACGTACACGTTTTCGGCCGAAAACGCGTTTTCCGGCGAAAACGCACACCACGGCTCTTTCTGAGAAAAAGCAAGCACGGAGGACGAGAATCGCTTTTGCCCTGCGTAGCGTTCCGGGAAGCGGGTAGAACCAGGCAGAGAATTCCCGGCTAGCAGCTTCGCTTTGGCGGGGAAGTGCAAACGTACACGTTTTCGGCCGAAAACGCGTTTTCCGGCGAAAACGCACACCACGGCTCTTTCTGAGAAAAAGCAAGCACGGAGGACGAGAATCGCTTTTGCCCTGCGTAGCGTTCCGGGCAGCGGGTAGAACCAGGCAGAGAATTCCCGGCTAGCAGCTTCCCTGTGGCGGGGAAGTCCAAACGTACACGTTTCCGGCCGAAAACGCGTTTTCCGGCGAAATCGCACACCACGGCTCTTTCTGAGAAAAAGCAAGCACGGAGGACGAGAATCGCTTTTGCCCTGCGTTGCGTTCCCGGCAGCGGGTAGAACCAGGCAGAGAATTCCCGGCTAGCAGCTTCCCTGTGGCCGGGAAGTGCAAACGTACAAGTTTTCGGCCGAAAACGCGTTTTCCGGCGAAAACGCACACCACGGCTCTTTCTGAGAAAAAGCAAGCACGGAGGACGAGAATCGCTTTTGCCCTGCGTAGCGTTCCGGGCAGCGGGTAGAACCAGGCAGAGAATTCCCGGCTAGCAGCTTCCCTGTGGCGGGGAAGTGCAAACGTACACGTTTTCGGCCGAAAACGCGTTTTCCGGCGAAAACGCACACCACGGCTCTTTCTGAGAAAAAGCAAGCACGGAGGACGAGAATCGCTTTTGCCCTGCGTAGCGTTCTGAGCAGCGGGTAGAAATAGGCAGCTAATTGCCGGCTAGCAGCTTCCCTGTGGCCGGGAAGTGCAAACGTACACGTTTTCGGCCGAAAACGCGTTTACTGGCGAAAACGCACACCACGGCTCTTTCTGAGAAAAAGCAAGCACGGAGGACGAGAATCGCTTTTGCCCTGCGTAGCGTTCCGGGCAGCGGGTAGAACCAGGCAGAGAATTCCCGGCTAGCAGCTTCCCTGTGGCCGGGAAGTGCAAACGTACACGTTTTCGGCCAAAAACGCGTTTTCCGGCGAAAACGCACACCACGGCTCTTTCTGGGAAAAAGCAAGCACGGAGGACGAGAATCGCTTTTGCCCTGCGTAGCGTTCCGGGCAGCGGGTAGAACCAGGCAGAGAATTCCCGGCTAGCATCTTCCCTGTGGCGGGGAAGTGCAAACGTACACGTTTTCGGCCGAAAACGCGTTTTCCGGCGAAAAAGCACACCATGGCTCTTTCTGAGAAAAAGCAAGCACGGAGGACGAGAATCGCTTTTGCCCTGCTTAGCGTTCCGGGCAGCGGGTAGAACCAGGCAGAGAATTCCCGGCTAGCAGCTTCCCTGTGGCCGGGAAGTGCAAACGTACACGTTTTCGGCCGAAAACGCGTTTTCCGGAGAAAAAGCACACCATGGCTCTTTCTGAGAAAAAGCAAGCACGGAGGACGAGAATCGCTTTTGCCCTGCTTAGCGTACCGGGCAGCGGGTAGAACCAGGCAGAGAATTCCCGGCTAGCAGCTTCCCTGTGGCCGGGAAGTGCAAACGTACACGTTTTCGGCCGAAAACGCGTTTTCCGGTGAAAAAGCACACCATGGCTCTTTCTGAGAAAAAGCAAGCACGGAGGACGAGAATCGCTTTTGCCCTGCGTAGCGTTCTGAGCAGCGGGTAGAAATAGGCAGCGAATTGCCGGCTAGCAGCTTCCCTGTGGCCGGGAAGTGCAAACGTACACGTTTTCGGCCGAAAACGCGTTTTACGGCGAAAACGCACACCACGGCTCTTTCTGAGAAAAAGCAAGCACGGAGGACGAGAATCGCTTTTGCCCTGCGTAGCGTTCCGGGCAGCGGGTAGAACCAGGCAGAGAATTCCCTGCTAGCAGCTTCCCTGTGGCGGGGAAGTGCAAACGTACATGTTTTCGGCCGAAAACGCTTTTTCCGGCGAAAACGCACACCACGGCTCTTTCTGAGAAAAAGCAAGCACGGAGGACGAGCATCGCTTTTGCCCTGCGTAGCGTTCCGGGCAGCGGGTAGAACCAGGCAGAGAATTCCCGGCTAGCAGCTTCCCTGTGGCCGGGAAGTGCAAACGTACACGTTTTCGGCCGAAAACGCGTTTTCCGGCGAAAACGCACACCACGGCTCTTTCTGAGAAAAAGCAAGCACGGAGGACGAGAATCGCTTTTGCCCTGCGTAGCGTTCCGGGCAGCGGGTAGAACCAGGCAGAGAATTCCCTTCTAGCAGCTTCCCTGTGGCGGGGAAGTGCAAACGTACACGTTTTCGGCCGAAAACGCGTTTTCTGGCAAAAACGCACACCACGGCTCTTTCTGAGAAAAAGCAAGCACGGAGGACGAGAATCGCTTTTGCCCTGCGTAGCGTTCCGGGCAGCGGGTAGAACCAGGCAGAGAATTCCCGGCTAGCAGCTTCCCTGTGGCGGGGAAGTGCAAACGTACACGTTTTCGGCCGAAAACGCGTTTTGCGGCGAAAATGCACACCACGGCTCTTTCTGAGAAAAAGCAAGCACGGAGGACGAGAATCGCTTTTGCCCTGCGTTGCGTTCCCGGCAGCGGGTAGAACCAGGCAGAGAATTCCCGACTAGCAGCTTCCCTGTGGCGGGGAAGTGCAAACGTACACGTTTTCGGCCGAAAACGCGTTTTCCGGCGAAAACGCACACCATGGCTCTTTCTGAGAAAAAGCAAGCACGGAGGACGAGAATCGCTTTTGCCCTGCGTAGCGTTCTGAGCAGCGGGTAGAAATAGGCAGCGAATTCCCGGCTAGCAGCTTCCCTGTGGCCGGGAAGTGCAAACGTACACGTTTTCGGCCGAAAACGCGTTTTCCGGCGAAAACGCACACCACGGCTCTTTCTGAGAAAAAGCAAGCACGGAGGACGAGAATCGCTTTTGCCCTGCGTAGCGTTCTGGGCAGCGGGTAGAACCAGGCAGAGAATTGCCGGCTAGCAGCTTCCCTGTGGCCGGGAAGTGCAAACGTACACGTTTCCGGCCAAAAACGCGTTTTCCGGAGAAAAAGCACACCATGGCTCTTTCTGAGAAAAAGCAAGCACGGAGGACGAGAATCGCTTTTGCCCTGCGTAGCGTTCCGGGCAGCGGGTAGAACCAGGCAGAGAATTCCCGGCTAGCAGCTTCCCTGTGGCGGGGAAGTGCAAACGTACACGTTTTAGGCCGACAACGCGTTTTCCGGCGAAAAAGCACACCACGGCTCTTTCTGAGAAAAAGCAAGCACGGAGGACGAGAATCGCTTTTGCCCTGCGTAGCGTTCTTAGCAGCGGGTAGAAATAGGCAGCGAATTCCCGGCTAGCAGCTTCCCTGTGGCCGGGAAGTGCAAACGTACACGTTTTCGGCCGAAAACGCGTTTTCCGGCGAAAACGCACACCACGGCTCTTTCTGAGAAAAAGCAAGCACGGAGGACGAGAATCGCTTTTGCCCTGCGTAGCGTTCTGGGCAGCGGGTAGAACCAGGCAGAGAATTGCCGGCTAGCAGCTTCCCTGTGGCCGGGAAGTGCAAACGTACACGTTTCCGGCCAAAAACGCGTTTTCCGGAGAAAAAGCACACCATGGCTCTTTCTGAGAAAAAGCAAGCACGGAGGACGAGAATCGCTTTTGCCCTGCGTAGCGTTCTGAGCAGCGGGTAGAAATAGGCAGCGAATTCCCGTCTAGCAGCTTCCCTGTGGCGGGGATGTGCAAACGTACACGTTTTCGGCCGAAAACGCGTTTTCCGGCGAAAACGCACACCACGGCTCTTTCTGAGAAAAAGCAAGCACGGAGGACGAGAATCGCTTTTGCCCTGCGTAGCGTTCCGGGCAGCGGGTAGAACCAGGCAGAGAATTCCCGTCTAGCAGCTTCCCTGTGGCCGGGATGTGCAAACGTACACGTTTTCGGCCGAAAACGCGTTTTCTGGCAAAAACGCACACCACGGCTCTTTCTGAGAAAAAGCAAGCACGGAGGACGAGAATCGCTTTTGCCCTGCGTAGCGTTCTGGGCAGCAGGTAGAACCAGGCAGAGAATTGCCGGGTAGCAGCTTCCCTGTGGCCGGGAAGTGCAAACGTACACGTTTCCGGCCGAAAACGCGTTTTCCGGAGAAAAAGCACACCATGGCTCTTTCTGAGAAAAAGCAAGCACAGAGGACGAGAATCGCTTTTGCCCTGCGTAGCGTTCCGGGCAGCGGGTAGAACCAGGCAGAGAATTCCCGGCTAGCAGCTTCGCTGTGGCGGGGAAGTGCAAACGTACACGTTTTTGGCCGAAAACGCGTTTTCCGGCGAAAACGCACACCACGGCTCTTTCTGAGAAAAAGCAAGCACGGAGGACGAGAATCGCTTTTGCCCTGCGTAGCGTTCTGAGCAGCGGGTAGAAATAGGCAGCGAATTGTCGGCTAGCAGCTTCCCTGTGGCGGGGAAGTGCAAACGTACACGTTTTCGGCCGAAAACGCGTTTTCCGGCGAAATCGCACACCACGGCTCTTTCTGAGAAAAAGCAAGCACGGAGGACGAGAATCGCTTTTGCCCTGCGTAGCGTTCCGGGCAGCGGGTAGAACCAGGCAGAGAACTCCCGTCTAGCAGCTTCCCTGTGGCCGGGAAGTGCAAACGTACACGTTTTCGGCCGAAAACGCGTTTTCCGGTGAAAACGCACACCACGGCTCTTTCTGAGAAAAAGCAAGCACGGAGGACGAGAATCGCTTTTGCCCTGCGTAGCGTTCCGGGCAGCGGGTAGAACCAGGCAGAGAATTCCCGGCTAGCAGCTTCCCTGTGGCCGGGAAGTGCAAACGTACACGTTTTCGGCCGAAAACGCGTTTTCCGGCGAAAACGCACACCACGGCTCTTTCTGAGCAAAAGCAAGCACGGAGGACGAGAATCGCTTTTGCCCTGCGTAGCGTTCCGGGCAGCGGGTAGAACCAGGCAGAGAATTCCCGGCTAGCAGCTTCCCTGTGGCCGGGAAGTGCAAACGTACACGTTTTCGGCCGAAAACGCGTTTTCCGGCGAAAACGCACACCACGGCTCTTTCTGAGAAAAAGCAAGCACGGAGGACGAGAATCGCTTTTGCCCTGCGTAGCGTTCCGGGCAGCGGGTAGAACCAGGCAGAGAATTCCCGGCTAGCAGCTTCCCTGTGGCCGGGAAGTGCAAACGTACACGTTTTCGGCCGAAAACGCGTTTTCCGGCGAAAACGCACACCACGGCTCTTTCTGAGAAAAAGCAAGCACGGAGGACGAGAATCGCTTTTGCCCTGCGTAGCGTTGCGGGCAGCGGGTAGAACCAGGCAGAGAATTCCCTGCTAGCAGCTTCCCTGTGGCCGGGAAGTGCAAACGTACACGTTTTCGGCCGAAAACGCGTTTTCCGGCGAAAACGCACACCACGGCTCTTTCTGAGAAAAAGCAAGCACGGAGGACGAGAATCGCTTTTGCCCTGCGTAGCGTTCCGGGCAGCGGGTAGAACCAGGCAGAGAACTCCCGGCTAGCAGCTTCCCTGTGGCCGGGATGTGCAAACGTACACGTTTCCGGCCGAAATTGCGTTTTCCGGAGAAAAAGCACACCACGGCTCTTTCTGAGAAAAAGCAAGCACGGAGGACGAGAATCGCATTTGCCCTGCGTAGCGTTCCGGGCAGCGGGTAGAACCAGGCAGAGAATTCCCGGCTAGCAGCTTCCCTGTGGCGGGGAAGTGCAAACGTACACGTTTTCGGCCGAAAACTCGTTTTCCGACGAAAACGCACACCACGGCTCTTTCTGAGAAAAAGCAAGCACGGAGGACGAGAATCGCTTTTGCCCTGCGTAGCGTTCCGGGCAGCGGGTAGAACCAGGCAGAAAATTCCCGTCTAGCAGCTTCCCTGTGGCCGGGAAGTGCAAACGTACACGTTTTCGGCCGAAAACGCGTTTTCCGGCGAAAACGCACACCACGGCTCATTCTGAGAAAAAGCAAGCACGGAGGACGAGAATCGCTTTTGCCCTGCGTAGCGTTCCGGGCAGCGGGTAGAAACAGGCAGAGAACTCCCGTCTAGCAGCTTCCCTGTGGCCGGGAAATGCAAACGTACACGTTTTCGGCCGAAAACGCGTTTTCCGGCGAAAACGCACACCACGGCTCTTTCTGAGAAAAAGCAAGCACGGAGGACGAGAATCGCTTTTGCCCTGCGTAGCGTTCCGGGCAGCGGGTAGAACCAGGCAGAGAATTCCCGGCTAGCAGCTTCCCTGTGGCGGGGAAGTGCAAACGTACACGTTTTCGGCCGAAAACGCGTTTTCCGGCGAAAACGCACACCACGGCTCTTTCTGAGAAAAAGCAAGCACGGAGGACGAGAATCGCTTTTGCCCTGCGTAGCGTTCCGGGCAGCGGGTAGAACCAGGCAGAGAACTCCCGTCTAGCAGCTTCCCTGTGGCCGGGAAGTGCAAACGTACACGTTTTCGGCCGAAAACGCGTTTTCCGGCGAAAACGCACACCACGGCTCTTTCTGAGAAAAAGCAAGCACGGAGGACGAGAATCGCTTTTGCCCTGCGTAGCGTTCCGGGAAGCGGGTAGAACCAGGCAGAGAATTCCCGGCTAGCAGCTTCGCTGTGGCGGGGAAGTGCAAACGTACACGTTTTCGGCCGAAAACGCGTTTTCCGGCGAAAACGCACACCACGGCTCTTTCTGAGAAAAAGCAAGCACGGAGGACGAGAATCGCTTTTGCCCTGCGTAGCGTTCCGGGCAGCGGGTAGAACCAGGCAGAGAATTCCCGGCTAGCAGCTTCCCTGTGGCGGGGAAGTCCAAACGTACACGTTTCCGGCCGAAAACGCGTTTTCCGGCGAAATCGCACACCACGGCTCTTTCTGAGAAAAAGCAAGCACGGAGGACGAGAATCGCTTTTGCCCTGCGTTGCGTTCCCGGCAGCGGGTAGAACCAGGCAGAGAATTCCCGGCTAGCAGCTTCCCTGTGGCCGGGAAGTGCAAACGTACAAGTTTTCGGCCGAAAACGCGTTTTCCGGCGAAAACGCACACCACGGCTCTTTCTGAGAAAAAGCAAGCACGGAGGACGAGAATCGCTTTTGCCCTGCGTAGCGTTCCGGGCAGCGGGTAGAACCAGGCAGAGAATTCCCGGCTAGCAGCTTCCCTGTGGCGGGGAAGTGCAAACGTACACGTTTTCGGCCGAAAACGCGTTTTCCGGCGAAAACGCACACCACGGCTCTTTCTGAGAAAAAGCAAGCACGGAGGACGAGAATCGCTTTTGCCCTGCGTAGCGTTCTGAGCAGCGGGTAGAAATAGGCAGCTAATTGCCGGCTAGCAGCTTCCCTGTGGCCGGGAAGTGCAAACGTACACGTTTTCGGCCGAAAACGCGTTTACTGGCGAAAACGCACACCACGGCTCTTTCTGAGAAAAAGCAAGCACGGAGGACGAGAATCGCTTTTGCCCTGCGTAGCGTTCCGGGCAGCGGGTAGAACCAGGCAGAGAATTCCCGGCTAGCAGCTTCCCTGTGGCCGGGAAGTGCAAACGTACACGTTTTCGGCCGAAAACGCGTTTTCCGGCGAAAACGCACACCACGGCTCTTTCTGAGAAAAAGCAAGCACGGAGGACGAGAATCGCTTTTGCCCTGCGTAGCGTTCCGGGCAGCGGGTAGAACCAGGCAGAGAATTCCCGGCTAGCAGCTTCCCTGTGGCGGGGAAGTGCAAACGTACACGTTTTCGGCCGAAAACGCGTTTTCCGGCGAAAACGCACACCACGGCTCTTTCTGAGAAAAAGCAAGCACGGAGGACGAGAATCGCTTTTGCCCTGCGTAGCGTTCCGGGCAGCGGGTAGAACCAGGCAGAGAACTCCCGTCTAGCAGCTTCCCTGTGGCCGGGAAGTGCAAACGTACACGTTTTCGGCCGAAAACGCGTTTTCCGGCGAAAACGCACACCACGGCTCTTTCTGAGAAAAAGCAAGCACGGAGGACGAGAATCGCTTTTGCCCTGCGTAGCGTTCCGGGAAGCGGGTAGAACCAGGCAGAGAATTCCCGGCTAGCAGCTTCGCTGTGGCGGGGAAGTGCAAACGTACACGTTTTCGGCCGAAAACGCGTTTTCCGGCGAAAACGCACACCACGGCTCTTTCTGAGAAAAAGCAAGCACGGAGGACGAGAATCGCTTTTGCCCTGCGTAGCGTTCCGGGCAGCGGGTAGAACCAGGCAGAGAATTCCCGGCTAGCAGCTTCCCTGTGGCGGGGAAGTCCAAACGTACACGTTTCCGGCCGAAAACGCGTTTTCCGGCGAAATCGCACACCACGGCTCTTTCTGAGAAAAAGCAAGCACGGAGGACGAGAATCGCTTTTGCCCTGCGTTGCGTTCCCGGCAGCGGGTAGAACCAGGCAGAGAATTCCCGGCTAGCAGCTTCCCTGTGGCCGGGAAGTGCAAACGTACAAGTTTTCGGCCGAAAACGCGTTTTCCGGCGAAAACGCACACCACGGCTCTTTCTGAGAAAAAGCAAGCACGGAGGACGAGAATCGCTTTTGCCCTGCGTAGCGTTCCGGGCAGCGGGTAGAACCAGGCAGAGAATTCCCGGCTAGCAGCTTCCCTGTGGCGGGGAAGTGCAAACGTACACGTTTTCGGCCGAAAACGCGTTTTCCGGCGAAAACGCACACCACGGCTCTTTCTGAGAAAAAGCAAGCACGGAGGACGAGAATCGCTTTTGCCCTGCGTAGCGTTCTGAGCAGCGGGTAGAAATAGGCAGCTAATTGCCGGCTAGCAGCTTCCCTGTGGCCGGGAAGTGCAAACGTACACGTTTTCGGCCGAAAACGCGTTTACTGGCGAAAACGCACACCACGGCTCTTTCTGAGAAAAAGCAAGCACGGAGGACGAGAATCGCTTTTGCCCTGCGTAGCGTTCCGGGCAGCGGGTAGAACCAGGCAGAGAATTCCCGGCTAGCAGCTTCCCTGTGGCCGGGAAGTGCAAACGTACACGTTTTCGGCCAAAAACGCGTTTTCCGGCGAAAACGCACACCACGGCTCTTTCTGAGAAAAAGCAAGCACGGAGGACGAGAATCGCTTTTGCCCTGCGTAGCGTTCCGGGCAGCGGGTAGAACCAGGCAGAGAATTCCCGGCTAGCATCTTCCCTGTGGCGGGGAAGTGCAAACGTACATGTTTTCGGCCGAAAACGCGTTTTCCGGCGAAAAAGCACACCATGGCTCTTTCTGAGAAAAAGCAAGCACGGAGGACGAGAATCGCTTTTGCCCTGCGTAGCGTTCCGGGCAGCGGGTAGAACCAGGCAGAGAACTCCCGGCTAGCAGCTTCCCTGTGGCCGGGATGTGCAAACGTACACGTTTCCGGCCGAAAATGCGTTTTCCGGAGAAAAAGCACACCACGGCTCTTTCTGAGAAAAAGCAAGCACGGAGGACGAGAATCGCATTTGCCCTGCGTAGCGTTCCGGGCAGCGGGTAGAACCAGGCAGAGAATTCCCGGCTAGCAGCTTCCCTGTGGCAGGGAAGTGCAAACGTACACGTTTTCGGCCGAAAACTCGTTTTCCGACGAAAACGCACACCACGGCTCTTTCTGAGAAAAAGCAAGCACGGAGGACGAGAATCGCTTTTGCCCTGCGTAGCGTTCCGGGCAGCGGGTAGAACCAGGCAGAAAATTCCCGTCTAGCAGCTTCCCTGTGGCCGGGAAGTGCAAACGTACACGTTTTCGGCCGAAAACGCGTTTTCCGGCGAAAACGCACACCACGGCTCATTCTGAGAAAAAGCAAGCACGGAGGACGAGAATCGCTTTTGCCCTGCGTAGCGTTCCGGGCAGCGGGTAGAAACAGGCAGAGAACTCCCGTCTAGCAGCTTCCCTGTGGCCGGGAAATGCAAACGTACACGTTTTCGGCCGAAAACGCGTTTTCCGGCGAAAACGCACACCACGGCTCTTTCTGAGAAAAAGCAAGCACGGAGGACGAGAATCGCTTTTGCCCTGCGTAGCGTTCCGGGCAGCGGGTAGAACCAGGCAGAGAATTCCCGGCTAGCAGCTTCCCTCTGGCGGGGAAGTGCAAACGTACACGTTTTCGGCCGAAAACGCGTTTTCCGGCGAAAACGCACACCACGGCTCTTTCTGAGAAAAAGCAAGCACGGAGGACGAGAATCGCTTTTGCCCTGCGTAGCGTTCCGGGCAGCGGGTAGAACCAGGCAGAGAACTCCCGTCTAGCAGCTTCCCTGTGGCCGGGAAGTGCAAACGTACACGTTTTCGGCCGAAAACGCGTTTTCCGGCGAAAACGCACACCACGGCTCTTTCTGAGAAAAAGCAAGCACGGAGGACGAGAATCGCTTTTGCCCTGCGTAGCGTTCCGGGAAGCGGGTAGAACCAGGCAGAGAATTCCCGGCTAGCAGCTTCGCTTTGGCGGGGAAGTGCAAACGTACACGTTTTCGGCCGAAAACGCGTTTTCCGGCGAAAACGCACACCACGGCTCTTTCTGAGAAAAAGCAAGCACGGAGGACGAGAATCGCTTTTGCCCTGCGTAGCGTTCCGGGCAGCGGGTAGAACCAGGCAGAGAATTCCCGGCTAGCAGCTTCCCTGTGGCGGGGAAGTCCAAACGTACACGTTTCCGGCCGAAAACGCGTTTTCCGGCGAAATCGCACACCACGGCTCTTTCTGAGAAAAAGCAAGCACGGAGGACGAGAATCGCTTTTGCCCTGCGTTGCGTTCCCGGCAGCGGGTAGAACCAGGCAGAGAATTCCCGGCTAGCAGCTTCCCTGTGGCCGGGAAGTGCAAACGTACAAGTTTTCGGCCGAAAACGCGTTTTCCGGCGAAAACGCACACCACGGCTCTTTCTGAGAAAAAGCAAGCACGGAGGACGAGAATCGCTTTTGCCCTGCGTAGCGTTCCGGGCAGCGGGTAGAACCAGGCAGAGAATTCCCTGCTAGCAGCTTCCCTGTGGCGGGGAAGTGCAAACGTACACGTTTTCGGCCGAAAACGCGTTTTCCGGCGAAAACGCACACCACGGCTCTTTCTGAGAAAAAGCAAGCACGGAGGACGAGAATCGCTTTTGCCCTGCGTAGCGTTCTGAGCAGCGGGTAGAAATAGGCAGCTAATTGCCGGCTAGCAGCTTCCCTGTGGCCGGGAAGTGCAAACGTACACGTTTTCGGCCGAAAACGCGTTTACTGGCGAAAACGCACACCATGGCTCTTTCTGAGAAAAAGCAAGCACGGAGGACGAGAATCGCTTTTGCCCTGCGTAGCGTTCCGGGCAGCGGGTAGAACCAGGCAGAGAATTCCCGGCTAGCAGCTTCCCTGTGGCCGGGAAGTGCAAACGTACACGTTTTCGGCCAAAAACGCGTTTTCCGGCGAAAACGCACACCACGGCTCTTTCTGGGAAAAAGCAAGCACGGAGGACGAGAATCGCTTTTGCCCTGCGTAGCGTTCCGGGCAGCGGGTAGAACCAGGCAGAGAATTCCCGGCTAGCATCTTCCCTGTGGCGGGGAAGTGCAAACGTACACGTTTTCGGCCGAAAACGCGTTTTCCGGCGAAAAAGCACACCATGGCTCTTTCTGAGAAAAAGCAAGCACGGAGGACGAGAATCGCTTTTGCCCTGCTTAGCGTTCCGGGCAGCGGGTAGAACCAGGCAGAGAATTCCCGGCTAGCAGCTTCCCTGTGGCCGGGAAGTGCAAACGTACACGTTTTCGGCCGAAAACGCGTTTTCCGGAGAAAAAGCACACCATGGCTCTTTCTGAGAAAAAGCAAGCACGGAGGACGAGAATCGCTTTTGCCCTGCTTAGCGTACCGGGCAGCGGGTAGAACCAGGCAGAGAATTCCCGGCTAGCAGCTTCCCTGTGGCCGGGAAGTGCAAACGTACACGTTTTCGGCCGAAAACGCGTTTTCCGGAGAAAAAGCACACCATGGCTCTTTCTGAGAAAAAGCAAGCACGGAGGACGAGAATCGCTTTTGCCCTGCGTAGCGTTCTGAGCAGCGGGTAGAAATAGGCAGCGAATTGCCGGCTAGCAGCTTCCCTGTGGCCGGGAAGTGCAAACGTACACGTTTTCGGCCGAAAACGCGTTTTACGGCGAAAACGCACACCACGGCTCTTTCTGAGAAAAAGCAAGCACGGAGGACGAGAATCGCTTTTGCCCTGCGTAGCGTTCCGGGCAGCGGGTAGAACCAGGCAGAGAATTCCCTGCTAGCAGCTTCCCTGTGGCGGGGAAGTGCAAACGTACATGTTTTCGGCCGAAAACGCTTTTTCCGGCGAAAACGCACACCACGGCTCTTTCTGAGAAAAAGCAAGCACGGAGGACGAGCATCGCTTTTGCCCTGCGTAGCGTTCCGGGCAGCGGGTAGAACCAGGCAGAGAATTCCCGGCTAGCAGCTTCCCTGTGGCCGGGAAGTGCAAACGTACACGTTTTCGGCCGAAAACGCGTTTTCCGGCGAAAACGCACACCACGGCTCTTTCTGAGAAAAAGCAAGCACGGAGGACGAGAATCGCTTTTGCCCTGCGTAGCGTTCCGGGCAGCGGGTAGAACCAGGCAGAGAATTCCCGTCTAGCAGCTTCCCTGTGGCGGGGAAGTGCAAACGTACACGTTTTCGGCCGAAAACGCGTTTTCTGGCAAAAACGCACACCACGGCTCTTTCTGAGAAAAAGCAAGCACGGAGGACGAGAATCGCTTTTGCCCTGCGTAGCGTTCCGGGCAGCGGGTAGAACCAGGCAGAGAATTCCCGGCTAGCAGCTTCCCTGTGGCGGGGAAGTGCAAACGTACACGTTTTCTGCCGAAAACGCGTTTTGCGGCGAAAATGCACACCACGGCTCTTTCTGAGAAAAAGCAAGCACGGAGGACGAGAATCGCTTTTGCCCTGCGTAGCGTTCCGGGCAGCGGGTAGAACCAGGCAGAGAATTCCCGACTAGCAGCTTCCCTGTGGCGGGGAAGTGCAAACGTACACGTTTTCGGCCGAAAACGCGTTTTCCGGCGAAAACGCACACCATGGCTCTTTCTGAGAAAAAGCAAGCACGGAGGACGAGAATCGCTTTTGCCCTGCGTAGCGTTCTGAGCAGCGGGTAGAAATAGGCAGCGAATTCCCGGCTAGCAGCTTCCCTGTGGCCGGGAAGTGCAAACGTACACGTTTTCGGCCGAAAACGCGTTTTCCGGCGAAAACGCACACCACGGCTCTTTCTGAGAAAAAGCAAGCACGGAGGACGAGAATCGCTTTTGCCCTGCGTAGCGTTCTGGGCAGCGGGTAGAACCAGGCAGAGAATTGCCGGCTAGCAGCTTCCCTGTGGCCGGGAAGTGCAAACGTACACGTTTCCGGCCAAAAACGCGTTTTCCGGAGAAAAAGCACACCATGGCTCTTTCTGAGAAAAAGCAAGCACGGAGGACGAGAATCGCTTTTGCCCTGCGTAGCGTTCCGGGCAGCGGGTAGAACCAGGCAGAGAATTCCCGGCTAGCAGCTTCCCTGTGGCGGGGAAGTGCAAACGTACACGTTTTAGGCCGACAACGCGTTTTCCGGCGAAAAAGCACACCACGGCTCTTTCTGAGAAAAAGCAAGCACGGAGGACGAGAATCGCTTTTGCCCTGCGTAGCGTTCTTAGCAGCGGGTAGAAATAGGCAGCGAATTGCCGGCTAGCAGCTTCCCTGTGGCCGGGAAGTGCAAACGTACACGTTTTCGGCCGAAAACGCGTTTTCCGGCGAAAACGCACACCACGGCTCTTTCTGAGAAAAAGCAAGCACGGAGGACGAGAATCGCTTTTGCCCTGCGTAGCGTTCTGGGCAGCGGGTAGAACCAGGCAGAGAATTCCCGGCTAGCAGCTTCCCTGTGGCCGGGAAGTGCAAACGTACACGTTTCCGGCCAAAAACGCGTTTTCCGGAGAAAAAGCACACCATGGCTCTTTCAGAGAAAAAGCAAGCACGGAGGACGAGAATCGCTTTTGCCCTGCGTAGCGTTCCGGGCAGCGGGTAGAACCAGGCAGAGAATTCCCGGCTAGCAGCTTCCCTGTGGCGGGGAAGTGCAAACGTACACGTTTTCGGCCGACAACGCGTTTTCCCGCGAAAACGCACACCACGGCTCTTTCTGAGAAAAAGCAAGCACGGAGGACGAGAATCGCTTTTGCCCTGCGTAGCGTTCCGGGCAGCGGGTAGAACCAGGCAGAGAATTCCCGGCTAGCAGCTTCCCTGTGGCCGGGAAGTGCAAACGTACACGTTTTCGGCCGAAAACGCGTTTTCCGGCGAAAAAGAACACCACGGCTCTTTCTGAGAAAAAGCAAGCACGGAGGACGAAAATCGCTTTTGCCCTGCGTAGCGTTCCGGGCAGCGGGTAGAACCAGGCAGAGAATTCCCGGCTAGCAGCTTCCCTGTGGCGGGGAAGAGCAAACGTACACGTTTTCGGCCGAAAAAGCGTTTTCCGGCGAAAACGCACACCACGGCTCTTTCTGAGAAAAAGCAAGCACGGAGGACGAGAATCGCTTTTGCCCTGCGTAGCGTTCCGGGCAGCGAGTAGAACCAGGCAGAGAATTCCCGGCTAGCAGCTTCCCTGTGGCCGGGAAGTGCAAACGTACACGTTTTCGGCCGAAAACGCGTTTTCCGGCGAAAACGCACACCACGGCTCTTTCTGAGAAAAAGCAAGCACGGAGGACGAGAATCGCTTTTGCCCTGCGTAGCGTTCCGGGCAGCGAGTAGAACCAGGCAGAGAATTCCCGGCTAGCAGCTTCCCTGTGGCCGGGAAGTGCAAACGTACACGTTTTCGGCCGAAAACGCGTTTTCCGGCGAAAACGCACACCACGGCTCTTTCTGAGAAAAAGCAAGCACGGAGGACGAGAATCGCTTTTGCCCTGCGTAGCGTTCCGGGCAGCGGGTAGAAACAGGCAGAGAATTCCCGGCTAGCAGCTTCCCTGTGGCGGGGAAGTGCAAACGTACACGTTTTCGGCCGAAAACGCGTTTTCCGGCGAAAAAGCACACCATGGCTCTTTCTGAGAAAAAGCAAGCACGGAGGACGAGAATCGCTTTTGCCCTGCGTAGCGTTCCGGGCAGCGGGTAGAACCAGGCAGAGAATTCCCGGCTAGCAGCTTCCCTGTGGCCGGGAAGTGCAAACGTACACGTTTTCGGCCGAAAACGCGTTTTCCGGAGACAAAGCACACCACGGCTCTTTCTGAGAAAAAGCAAGCACGGAGGACGAGAATCGCTTTTGCCCTGCGTAGCGTTCCGGGCAGCGGGTAGAACCAGGCAGAGAATTCCCGGCTAGCAGCTTCCCTGTGGCGGGGAAGTGCAAACGTACACGTTTTCGGCCGAAAACGCGTTTTCCGGCGAAAACGCACACCACGGCTCTTTCTGAGAAAAAGCAAGCACGGAGGACGAGAATCACTTTTGCCCTGCGTAGCGTTCCGGGCAGCAGGTAGAACCAGGCAGAGAATTCCCGGCTAGCAGCTTCGCTGTGGCGGGGAAGTGCAAACGTACACGTTTTCGGCCGAAAACGCGTTTTCCGGCGAAAACGCACACCACGGCTCTTTCTGAGAAAAAGGAAGCACGGAGGACGAGAATCGCTTTTGAGCTGCGTAGCGTTCCGGGCAGCGGGTAGAACCAGGCAGAGAATTCCCGGCTAGCAGCTTCCCTGTGGCGGGGATGTGCAAACGTACACGTTTTCGGCCGAAAACGCGTTTTCCGGCGAAAACGCACACCACGGCTCTTTCTGAGAAAAAGCAAGTACGGAGGACGAGAATCGCTTTTGCCCTGCGTAGCGTTCCGGGCAGCGGGTAGAACCAGGCAGAGAATTCCCGGCTAGCAGCTTCCCTGTGGCCGGGAAGTGCAAACGTACACGTTTTCGGCCGAAAACGCGTTTTCCGGCGAAAACGCACACCACGGCTCTTTCTGAGAAAAAGCAAGCACGGAGGACGAGAATCGCTTTTGCCCTGCGTAGCGTTCCGGGCAGCGGGTAGAACCAGGCAGAGAATTCCCGGCTAGCAGCTTCCCTGTGGCGGGGAAGTCCAAACGTACACGTTTTCGGCCGAAAACGCGTTTTCCGGCGAAAACGCACACCACGGTTCTTTCTGAGAAAAAGCAAGCACGGAGGTCGAGAACCGCTTTTGCCCTGCGTAGCGTTCCGGGCAGCGGGTAGAACCAGGCAGAGAATTCCCGGCTAGCAGCTTCCCTGTGGCGGGGAAGTGCAAACGTACACGTTTTCGGAAGAAAACGCGTTTTCCGGCGAAAACGCACACCACGGCTCTTTCTGAGAAAAAGCAAGCAAAGAGGACGAGAATCGCTTTTGCCCTGCGTAGCGTTCCGGGCAGCGGGTAGAACCAGGCAGAGAATTCCCGGCTAGCAGCTTCCCTGTGGCCGGGATGTGCAAACGTACACGTTTTCGGCCGAAAACGCGTTTTCCGGCGAAAACGCACACCACGGCTCTTTCTGAGAAAAAGCAAGCACGGAGGACGAGAATCGCTTTTGCCCTGCGTAGCGTTCCGGGCAGCGGGTAGAACCAGGCAGAGAATTCCCGGCTAGCAGCTTCCCTGTGGCCGGGAAGTGCAAATGTACACGTTTTCGGCCGAAAACGCGTTTTCCGGCGAAAACGCACACCACGGCTCTTTCTGAGAAAAAGCAAGCACGGAGGACGAGAATCGCTTTTGCCCTGCGTAGCGTTCCGGGCAGCGGGTAGAACCAGGCAGCGAATTCCCGGCTAGCAGCTGCCCTGTGGCCGGGAAGTGCAAACGTACACGTTTTCGGCCGAAAATGCGTTTTCCGGCGAAAACGCACACCACGGCTCTTTCTGAGAAAAAGCAAGCACGGAGGACGAGAATCGCTTTTGCCCTGCGTAGCGTTCCGGGCAGCGGGTAGAACCAGGCAGAGAATTCCCGACTAGCAGCTTCCCTGTGGCGGGGAAGTGCAAACGTACACGTTTTCGGCCGAAAACGCGTTTTCCGGCGAAAACGCACACCACGGCTCTTTCTGAGAAAAAGCAAGCACGGAGGACGAGAATCGCTTTTGCCCTGCGTAGCGTTCCGGGCAGCGGGTAGAACCAGGCAGAGAATTGCCGGCTAGCAGCTTCCCTGTGGCCGGGAAGTGCAAACGTACACGTTTTCGGCCGAAAACGCGTTTACTGGCGAAAACGCACACCACGGCTCTTTCTGAGAAAAAGCAAGCACGGAGGACGAGAATCGCTTTTGCCCTGCGTAGCGTTCCGGGCAGCGGGTAGAACCAGGCAGAGAATTCCCGGCTAGCAGCTTCCCTGTGGCCGGGAAGTGCAAACGTACACGTTTTCGGCCAAAAACGCGTTTTCCGGCGAAAACGCACACCACGGCTCTTTCTGGGAAAAAGCAAGCACGGAGGACGAGAATCGCTTTTGCCCTGCGTAGCGTTCCGGGCAGCGGGTAGAACCAGGCAGAGAATTCCCGGCTAGCATCTTCCCTGTGGCGGGGAAGTGCAAACGTACACGTTTTCGGCCGAAAACGCGTTTTCCGGCGAAAAAGCACACCATGGCTCTTTCTGAGAAAAAGCAAGCACGGAGGACGAGAATCGCTTTTGCCCTGCTTAGCGTTCCGGGCAGCGGGTAGAACCAGGCAGAGAATTCCCGGCTAGCAGCTTCCCTGTGGCCGGGAAGTGCAAACGTACACGTTTTCGGCCGAAAACGCGTTTTCCGGAGAAAAAGCACACCATGGCTCTTTCTGAGAAAAAGCAAGCACGGAGGACGAGAATCGCTTTTGCCCTGCGTAGCGTTCTGAGCAGCGGGTAGAAATAGGAAGCGAATTGCCGGCTAGCAGCTTGCCTGTGGCCGGGAAGTGCAAACGTACACGTTTTCGGCCGAAAACGCGTTTTACGGCGAAAACGCACACCACGGCTCTTTCTGAGAAAAAGCAAGCACGGAGGACGAGAATCGCTTTTGCCCTGCGTAGCGTTCCGGGCAGCGGGTAGAACCAGGCAGAGAATTCCCTGCTAGCAGCTTCCCTGTGGCGGGGAAGTGCAAACGTACATGTTTTCGGCCGAAAACGCTTTTTCCGGCGAAAACGCACACCACGGCTCTTTCTGAGAAAAAGCAAGCACGGAGGACGAGCATCGCTTTTGCCCTGCGTAGCGTTCCGGGCAGCGGGTAGAACCAGGCAGATAATTCCCGGCTAGCAGCTTCCCTGTGGCGGGGAAGTGCAAACGTACACGTTTTCGGCCGAAAACGCGTTTTCCGGCGAAAACGCACACCACGGCTCTTTCTGAGAAAAAGCAAGCACGGAGGACGAGAATCGCTTTTGCCCTGCGTAGCGTTCCGGGCAGCGGGTAGAACCAGGCAGAGAATTCCCGGCTAGCAGCTTCCCTGTGGCCGGGAAGTGCAAACGTACAAGTTTTCGGCCGAAAACGCGTTTTCCGGCGAAAACGCACACCACGGCTCTTTCTGAGAAAAAGCAAGCACGGAGGACGAGAATCGCTTTTGCCCTGCGTAGCGTTCCGGGCAGCGGGTAGAACCAGGCAGAGAATTCCCGTCTAGCAGCTTCCCTGTGGCGGGGAAGTGCAAACGTACACGTTTTCGGCCGAAAACGCGTTTTCTGGCAAAAACGCACACCACGGCTCTTTCTGAGAAAAAGCAAGCACGGAGGACGAGAATCGCTTTTGCCCTGCGTAGCGTTCCGGGCAGCGGGTAGAACCAGGCAGAGAATTCCCGGCTAGCAGCTTCCCTGTGGCGGGGAAGTGCAAACGTACACGTTTTCGGCCGAAAACGCGTTTTGCGGCGAAAATGCACACCACGGCTCTTTCTGAGAAAAAGCAAGCACGGAGGACGAGAATCGCTTTTGCCCTGCGTAGCGTTCCGGGCAGCGGGTAGAACCAGGAAGAGAATTCCCGACTAGCAGCTTCCCTGTGGCGTGGAAGTGCAAACGTACACGTTTTCGGCCGAAAACGCGTTTTCCGGCGAAAACGCACACCATGGCTCTTTCTGAGAAAAAGCAAGCACGGAGGACGAGAATCGCTTTTGCCCTGCGTAGCGTTCTGAGCAGCGGGTAGAAATAGGAAGCGAATTCCCGTCTAGCAGCTTCCCTGTGGCGGGGAAGTGCAAACGTACACGTTTTCGGCCGAAAACGCGTTTTCCGGCGAAAACGCACACCACGGCTCTTTCTGAGAAAAAGCAAGCACGGAGGACGAGAATCGCTTTTGCCCTGCGTAGCGTTCTGGGCAGCGGGTAGAACCAGGCAGAGAATTGCCGGCTAGCAGCTTCCCTGTGGCCGGGAAGTGCAAACGTACACGTTTCCGGCCAAAAACGCGTTTTCCGGAGAAAAAGCACACCATGGCTCTTTCTGAGAAAAAGCAAGCACGGAGGACGAGAATCGCTTTTGCCCTGCGTAGCGTTCCGGGCAGCGGGTAGAACCAGGCAGAGAATTCCCGGCTAGCAGCTTCCCTGTGGCGGGGAAGTGCAAACGTACACGTTTTCGGCCGACAACGCGTTTTCCGGCGAAAAAGCACACCACGGCTCTTTCTGAGAAAAAGCAAGCACGGAGGACGAGAATCGCTTTTGCCCTGCGTAGCGTTCTGAGCAGCGGGTAGAAATAGGCAGCGAATTGCCGGCTAGCAGCTTCCCTGTGGCCGGGAAGTGCAAACGTACACGTTTTCGGCCGAAAACGCGTTTTCCGGCGAAAAAGAACACCACGGCTCTTTCTGAGAAAAAGCAAGCACGGAGGACGAAAATCGCTTTTGCCCTGCGTAGCGTTCCGGGCAGCGGGTAGAACCAGGCAGAGAATTCCCGGCTAGCAGCTTCCCTGTGGCGGGGAAGAGCAAACGTACACGTTTTCGGCCGAAAAAGCGTTTTCCGGCGAAAACGCACACCACGGCTCTTTCTGAGAAAAAGCAAGCACGGAGGACGAGAATCGCTTTTGCCCTGCGTAGCGTTCTGAGCAGCGGGTAGAAATAGGCAGCGAATTGCCGGCTAGCAGCTTCCCTGTGGCCGGGAAGTGCAAACGTACAAGTTTTCGGCCGAAAACGCGTTTTCCGGCGAAAACGCACACCACGGCTCTTTCTGAGAAAAAGCAAGCACGGAGGACGAGAATCGCTTTTGCCCTGCGTAGCGTTCCGGGCAGCGGGTAGAACCAGGCAGAGAATTCCCGGCTAGCAGCTTCCCTGTGGCGGGGAAGTGCAAACGTACACGTTTTCGGCCGAAAACGCGTTTTCCGGCGAAAACGCACACCACGGCTCTTTCTGAGAAAAAGCAAGCACGGAGGACGAGAATCGCTTTTGCCCTGCGTAGCGTTCTGAGCAGCGGGTAGAAATAGGCAGCTAATTGCCGGCTAGCAGCTTCCCTGTGGCCGGGAAGTGCAAACGTACACGTTTTCGGCCGAAAACGCGTTTTCCGGCGAAAACGCACACCACGGCTCTTTCTGAGAAAAAGCAAGCACGGAGGACGAGAATCGCTTTTGCCCTGCGTAGTGTTCCGGGCAGCGGGTAGAACCAGGCAGAGAATTCCCGGCTAGTAGCTTCGCTGTGGCCGGGAAGTGCAAACGTACACGTTTTCGGCCGAAAACGCGTTTACTGGCGAAAACGCACACCACGGCTCTTTCTGAGAAAAAGCAAGCACGGAGGACGAGAATCGCTTTTGCCCTGCGTAGCGTTCCGGGCAGCGGGTAGAACCAGGCAGAGAATTCCCGGCTAGCAGCTTCCCTGTGGCCGGGAAGTGCAAACGTACACGTTTTTGGCCAAAAACGCGTTTTCCGGCGAAAACGCACAACACGGCTCTTTCTGGGAAAAAGCAAGCACGGAGGACGAGAATCGCTTTTGCCCTGCGTAGCGTTCCGGGCAGCGGGTAGAACCAGGCAGAGAATTCCCGGCTAGCAGCTTCCCTGTGGCGGGGAAGTGCAAACGTACATGTTTTCGGCCGAAAACGCGTTTTCCGGCGAAAAAGCACACCATGGCTCTTTCTGAGAAAAAGCAAGCACGGAGGACGAGAATCGCTTTTGCCCTGCTTAGCGTACCGGGCAGCGGGTAGAACCAGGCAGAGAATTCCCGGCTAGCAGCTTCCCTGTGGCCGGGAAGTGCAAACGTACACGTTTTCGGCCGAAAACGCGTTTTCCGGAGAAAAAGCACACCATGGCTCTTTCTGAGAAAAAGCAAGCACGGAGGACGAGAATCGCTTTTGCCCTGCGTAGCGTTCTGAGCAGCGGGTAGAAATAGGCAGCGAATTGCCGGCTAGCAGCTTCCCTGTGGCCGGGAAGTGCAAACGTACACGTTTTCGGCCGAAAACGCGTTTTACGGCGAAAACGCACACCACGGCTCTTTCTGAGAAAAAGCAAGCACGGAGGACGAGAATCGCTTTTGCCCTGCGTAGCGTTCCGGGCAGCGGGTAGAACCAGGCAGAGAATTCCCTGCTAGCAGCTTCCCTGTGGCGGGGAAGTGCAAACGTACATGTTTTCGGCCGAAAACGCTTTTTCCGGCGAAAACGCACACCACGGCTCTTTCTGAGAAAAAGCAAGCACGGAGGACGAGCATCGCTTTTGCCCTGCGTAGCGTTCCGGGCAGCGGGTAGAACCAGGCAGAGAATTCCCGGCTAGCAGCTTCCCTGTGGCCGGGAAGTGCAAACGTACACGTTTTCGGCCGAAAACGCGTTTTCCGGCGAAAACGCACACCACGGCTCTTTCTGAGAAAAAGCAAGCACGGAGGACGAGAATCGCTTTTGCCCTGCGTAGCGTTCCGGGCAGCGGGTAGAACCAGGCAGAGAATTCCCGTCTAGCAGCTTCCCTGTGGCGGGGAAGTGCAAACGTACACGTTTTCGGCCGAAAACGCGTTTTCTGGCAAAAACGCACACCACGGCTCTTTCTGAGAAAAAGCAAGCACGGAGGACGAGAATCGCTTTTGCCCTGCGTAGCGTTCCGGGCAGCGGGTAGAACCAGGCAGAGAATTCCCGGCTAGCAGCTTCCCTGTGGCGGGGAAGTGCAAACGTACACGTTTTCGGCCGAAAACGCGTTTTGCGGCGAAAATGCACACCACGGCTCTTTCTGAGAAAAAGCAAGCACGGAGGACGAGAATCGCTTTTGCCCTGCGTAGCGTTCCGGGCAGCGGGTAGAACCAGGCAGAGAATTCCCGACTAGCAGCTTCCCTGTGGCGGGGAAGTGCAAACGTACACGTTTTCGGCCGAAAACGCGTTTTCCGGCGAAAACGCACACCATGGCTCTTTCTGAGAAAAAGCAAGCACGGAGGACGAGAATCGCTTTTGCCCTGCGTAGCGTTCTGAGCAGCGGGTAGAAATAGGCAGCGAATTCCCGTCTAGCAGCTTCCCTGTGGCGGGGAAGTGCAAACGTACACGTTTTCGGCCGAAAACGCGTTTTCCGGCGAAAACGCACACCACGGCTCTTTCTGAGAAAAAGCAAGCACGGAGGACGAGAATCGCTTTTGCCCTGCGTAGCGTTCTGGGCAGCGGGTAGAACCAGGCAGAGAATTGCCGGCTAGCAGCTTCCCTGTGGCCGGGAAGTGCAAACGAACAGGTTTCCGGCCAAAAACGCGTTTTCCGGAGAAAAAGCACACCATGGCTCTTTCTGAGAAAAAGCAAGCACGGAGGACGAGAATCGCTTTTGCCCTGCGTAGCGTTCCGGGCAGCGGGTAGAACCAGGCAGAGAATTCCCGGCTAGCAGCTTCCCTGTGGCGGGGAATTGCAAACGTACACGTTTTCGGCCGACAACGCGTTTTCCGGCGAAAAAGCACACCACGGCTCTTTCTGAGAAAAAGCAAGCACGGAGGACGAGAATCGCTTTTGCCCTGCGTAGCGTTCTTAGCAGCGGGTAGAAATAGGCAGCGAATTGCCGGCTAGCAGCTTCCCTGTGGCCGGGAAGTGCAAACGTACACGTTTTCGGCCGAAAACGCGTTTTCCGGCGAAAACGCACACCACGGCTCTTTCTGAGAAAAAGCAAGCACGGAGGACGAGAATCGCTTTTGCCCTGCGTAGCGTTCTGGGCAGCGGGTAGAACCAGGCAGAGAATTGCCGGCTAGCAGCTTCCCTGTGGCCGGGAAGTGCAAACGTACACGTTTCCGGCCAAAAACGCGTTTTCCGGAGAAAAAGCACACCATGGCTCTTTCTGAGAAAAAGCAAGCACGGAGGACGAGAATCGCTTTTGCCCTGCGTAGCGTTCCGGGCAGCGGGTAGAACCAGGCAGAGAATTCCCGGCTAGCAGCTTCCCTGTGGCGGGGAAGTGCAAACGTACACGTTTTCGGCCGACAACGCGTTTTCCCGCGAAAACGCACACCACGGCTCTTTCTGAGAAAAAGCAAGCACGGAGGACGAGAATCGCTTTTGCCCTGCGTAGCGTTCCGGGCAGCGGGTAGAACCAGGCAGAGAATTCCCGGCTAGCAGCTTCCCTGTGGCCGGGAAGTGCAAACGTACACGTTTTCGGCCGAAAACGCGTTTTCCGGCGAAAAAGAACACCACGGCTCTTTCTGAGAAAAAGCAAGCACGGAGGACGAAAATCGCTTTTGCCCTGCGTAGCGTTCCGGGCAGCGGGTAGAACCAGGCAGAGAATTCCCGGCTAGCAGCTTCCCTGTGGCGGGGAAGAGCAAACGTACACGTTTTCGGCCGAAAAAGCGTTTTCCGGCGAAAACGCACACCACGGCTCTTTCTGAGAAAAAGGAAGCACGGAGGACGAGAATCGCTTTTGCCCTGCGTAGCGTTCCGGGCAGCGGGTAGAACCAGGCAGAGAATTCCCGGCTAGCAGCTTCCCTGTGGCCGGGAAGTGCAAACGTACACGTTTTCGGCCGAAAACGCGTTTTCCGGCGAAAACGCACACCACGGCTCTTTCTGAGAAAAAGCAAGCACGGAGGACGAGAATCGCTTTTGCCCTGCGTAGCGTTCCGGGCAGCGGGTAGAAACAGGCAGAGAATTCCCGGCTAGCAGCTTCCCTGTGGCGGGGAAGTGCAAACGTACACGTTTTCGGCCGAAAACGCGTTTTACGGCGAAAACGCACACCACGGCTCTTTCTGAGAAAAAGCAAGCACGGAGGACGAGAATCGCTTTTGCCCTGCGTAGCGTTCCGGGCAGCGGGTAGAACCAGGCAGAGAATTCCCGGCTAGCAGCTTCCCTGTGGCGGGGAAGTGCAAACGTACACGTTTTCGGCCGAAAACGCGTTTTCCGGCGAAAAAGCACACCATGGCTCTTTCTGAGAAAAAGCAAGCACGGAGGACGAGAATCGCTTTTGCCCTGCGTAGCGTTCCGGGCAGCGGGTAGAACCAGGCAGAGAATTCCCGGCTAGCAGCTTCCCTGTGGCCGGGAAGTGCAAACGTACACGTTTTCGGCCGAAAACGCGTTTTCCGGAGACAAAGCACACCACGGCTCTTTCTGAGAAAAAGCAAGCACGGAGGACGAGAATCGCTTTTGCCCTGCGTAGCGTTCCGGGCAGCGGGTAGAACCAGGCAGAGAATTCCCGGCTAGCAGCTTCCCTGTGGCGGGGAAGTGCAAACGTACACGTTTTCGGCCGAAAACGCGTTTTCCGGCGAAAACGCACACCACGGCTCTTTCTGAGAAAAAGCAAGCACGGAGGACGAGAATCACTTTTGCCCTGCGTAGCGTTCCGGGCAGCAGGTAGAACCAGGCAGAGAATTCCCGGCTAGCAGCTTCGCTGTGGCGGGGAAGTGCAAACGTACACGTTTTCGGCCGAAAACGCGTTTTCCGGCGAAAACGCACACCACGGCTCTTTCTGAGAAAAAGGAAGCACGGAGGACGAGAATCGCTTTTGAGCTGCGTAGCGTTCCGGGCAGCGGGTAGAACCAGGCAGAGAATTCCCGGCTAGCAGCTTCCCTGTGGCGGGGATGTGCAAACGTACACGTTTTCGGCCGAAAACGCGTTTTCCGGCGAAAACGCACACCACGGCTCTTTCTGAGAAAAAGCAAGTACGGAGGACGAGAATCGCTTTTGCCCTGCGTAGCGTTCCGGGCAGCGGGTAGAACCAGGCAGAGAATTCCCGGCTAGCAGCTTCCCTGTGGCCGGGAAGTGCAAACGTACACGTTTTCGGCCGAAAACGCGTTTTCCGGCGAAAACGCACACCACGGCTCTTTCTGAGAAAAAGCAAGCACGGAGGACGAGAATCGCTTTTGCCCTGCGTAGCGTTCCGGGCAGCGGGTAGAACCAGGCAGAGAATTCCCGGCTAGCAGCTTCCCTGTGGCGGGGAAGTCCAAACGTACACGTTTTCGGCCGAAAACGCGTTTTCCGGCGAAAACGCACACCACGGCTCTTTCTGAGAAAAAGCAAGCACGGAGGTCGAGAACCGCTTTTGCCCTGCGTAGCGTTCCGGGCAGCGGGTAGAACCAGGCAGAGAATTCCCGGCTAGCAGCTTCCCTGTGGCGGGGAAGTGCAAACGTACACGTTTTCGGAAGAAAACGCGTTTTCCGGCGAAAACGCACACCACGGCTCTTTCTGAGAAAAAGCAAGCAAAGAGGACGAGAATCGCTTTTGCCCTGCGTAGCGTTCCGGGCAGCGGGTAGAACCAGGCAGAGAATTCCCGGCTAGCAGCTTCCCTGTGGCCGGGATGTGCAAACGTACACGTTTTCGGCCGAAAACGCGTTTTCCGGCGAAAACGCACACCACGGCTCTTTCTGAGAAAAAGCAAGCACGGAGGACGAGAATCGCTTTTGCCCTGCGTAGCGTTCCGGGCAGCGGGTAGAACCAGGCAGAGAATTCCCGGCTAGCAGCTTCCCTGTGGCCGGGAAGTGCAAATGTACACGTTTACGGCCGAAAACGCGTTTTCCGGCGAAAACGCACACCACGGCTCTTTCTGAGAAAAAGCAAGCACGGAGGACGAGAATCGCTTTTGCCCTGCGTAGCGTTCCGGGCAGCGGGTAGAACCAGGCAGCGAATTCCCGGCTAGCAGCTGCCCTGTGGCCGGGAAGTGCAAACGTACACGTTTTCGGCCGAAAATGCGTTTTCCGGCGAAAACGCACACCACGGCTCTTTCTGAGAAAAAGCAAGCACGGAGGACGAGAATCGCTTTTGCCCTGCGTAGCGTTCCGGGCAGCGGGTAGAACCAGGCAGAGAATTCCCTGCTAGCAGCTTCCCTGTGGCGGGGAAGTGCAAACGTACACGTTTTCGGCCGAAAACGCGTTTTCCGGCGAAAACGCACACCACGGCTCTTTCTGAGAAAAAGCAAGCACGGAGGACGAGAATCGCTTTTGCCCTGCGTAGCGTTCCGGGCAGCGGGTAGAACCAGGCAGAGAATTGCCGGCTAGCAGCTTCCCTGTGGCCGGGAAGTGCAAACGTACACGTTTTCGGCCGAAAACGCGTTTTCTGGCAAAAACACACACCACGGCTCTTTCTGAGAAAAAGCAAGCACGGAGGACGAGAATCGCTTTTGCCCTGCGTAGCGTTCCGGGCAGCGGGTAGAACCAGGCAGAGAATTCCCGGCTAGCAGCTTCCCTGTGGCCGGGAAGTGCAAACGTACACGATTTCGGCCGAAAATGCGTTTTCCGGCGAAAACGCACACCACGGCTCTTTCTGAGAAAAAGCAAGCACGGAGGACGAGAATCGCTTTTGCCCTGCGTAGCGTTCCGGGCAGCGGGTAGAACCAGGCAGAGAATTCCCGGCTAGCAGCTTCCCTGTGGCCGGGAAGTGCAAACGTACAAGTTTTCGGCCGAAAACGCGTTTTCCGGCGAAAACGCACACCACGGCTCTTTCTGAGAAAAAGCAAGCACGGAGGACGAGAATCGCTTTTGCCCTGCGTAGCGTTCCGGGCAGCGGGTAGAACCAGGCAGAGAATTCCCGGCTAGCAGCTTCCCTGTGGCCGGGAAGTGCAAACGTACACGTTTTCGGCCGAAAACGCGTTTTCTGGCAAAAACGCACACCACGGCTCTTTCTGAGAAAAAGCAAGCACGGAGGACGAGAATCGCTTTTGCCCTGCGTAGCGTTCCGGGCAGCGGGTAGAACCAGGCAGAGAATTCCCGGCTAGCAGCTTCCCTGTGGCCGGGAAGTGCAAACGTACACGTTTTCGGCCGAAAACGCGTTTTCCGGCGAAAACGCACACCACGGCTCTTTCTGAGAAAAAGCAAGCACGGAGGACGAGAATCGCTTTTGCCCTGCGTAGCGTTCCGGGCAGCGGGTAGAACCAGGCAGAGAATTCCCGGCTAGCAGCTTCCCTGTGGCCGGGAAGTGCAAACGTACACGTTTTCGGCCGAAAACGCGTTTTCCGGCGAAAAAGCACACCATGGCTCTTTCTGAGAAAAAGCAAGCACGGAGGACGAGAATCGCTTTTGCCCTGCGTAGCGTTCCGGGCAGCGGGTAGAACCAGGCAGAGAATTCCCGGCTAGCAGCTTCGCTGTGGCGGGGAAGTGCAAACGTACACGTTTTCGGCCGAAAACGCGTTTTACGGCGAAAACGCACACCACGGCTCTTTCTGAGAAAAAGCATGCACGGAGGACGAGAATCGCTTTTGCCCTGCGTAGCGTTCCGGGCAGCGGGTAGAACCAGGCAGCGAATTCCCGGCTAGCAGCTTCCCTGTGGCCGGGAAGTGCAAACGTACACGTTTTCGGCCGAAAACGCGTTTTCCGGCGAAAACGCACACCACGGCTCTTTCTGAGAAAAAGCAAGCATGGAGGACGAGAATCGCTTTTGCCCTGCGTAGCGTTCTGAGCAGCGGGTAGAAATAGGCAGCGAATTGCCGGCTAGCAGCTTCCCTGTGGCCGGGAAGTGCAAACGTACACGTTTTCGGCCGAAAACGCGTTTTCCGGCGAAAAAGCACACCATGGCTCTTTCTGAGAAAAAGCAAGCACGGAGGACGAAAATCGCTTTTGCCCTGCGTAGCGTTCCGGGCAGCGGGTAGAACCAGGCAGAGAATTCCCGGCTAGCAGCTTCCCTGTGGCCGGGAAGTGCAAACGTACACGTTTTCGGCCGAAAAAGCGTTTTCCGGCGAAAACGCACACCACGGCTCTTTCTGAGAAAAAGCAAGCACGGAGGACGAGAATCGCTTTTGCCCTGCGTAGCGTTCCGGGCAGCGGGTAGAACCAGGCAGAGAATTCCCGGCTAGCATCTTCCCTGTGGCCGGGAAGTGCAAACGTACACGTTTTCGGCCGAAAACGCGTTTTCCGGCGAAAACGCACACCACGGCTCTTTCTGAGAAAAAGCAAGCACGGAGGACGAGAATCGCTTTTGCCCTGCGTAGCGTTCCGGGCAGCGGGTAGAACCAGGCAGAGAATTCCCGGCTAGCAGCTTCCCTGTGGCGGGGAAGGGCAAACGTACACGTTTTCGGCCGAAAACGCGTTTTCCGGCGAAAACGCACACCACGGCTCTTTCTGAGAAAAAGCAAGCACGGAGGACGAGAATCGCTTTTGCCCTGCGTAGCGTTCTGAGCAGCGGGTAGAAATAGGCAGCGAATTGCCGGCTAGCAGCTTCCCTGTGGCCGGGAAGTGCAAACGTACACGTTTTCGGCCGAAAACGCGTTTTCCGGCGAAAACGCACACCACGGCTCTTTCTGAGAAAAAGCAAGCACGGAGGACGAGAATCGCTTTTGCCCTGCGTAGCGTTCCGGGCAGCGGGTAGAACCAGGCAGAGAATTCCCGGCTAGCAGCTTCCCTGTGGCCGGGAAGTGCAAACGTACTAGTTTTCGCCGAAAACACGTTTTCCGGCGAAAACGCACACCACGGCTCTTTCTGAGAAAAAGGAAGCACGGAGGACGAGAATCGCTTTTGCCCTGCGTAGCGTTCTGGGCAGCGGGTAGAACCAGGCAGAGAATTCCCGGCTAGCAGCTTCCCTGTGGCCGGGAAGTGCAAACGTACACGTTTTCGGCCGAAAACGCGTTTTCCGGCGAAAACGCACACCACGGCTCTTTCTGAGAAAAAGCAAGCACGGAGGACGAGAATCGCTTTTGCCCTGCGTAGCGTTCCGGGCAGCGGGTAGAACCAGGCAGAGAATTCCCGGCTAGCAGCTTCCCTGTGGCCGGGAAGTGCAAACGTACACGTTTTCGGCCGAAAACGCGTTTTCCGGCGAAAACGCACACCACGGCTCTTTCTGAGAAAAAGCAAGCACGGAGGACGAGAATCGCTTTTGCCCTGCGTAGCGTTCCGGGCAGCGGGTAGAACCAGGCAGAGAATTCCCGGCTAGCAGCTTCCCTGTGGCCGGGAAGTGCAAACGTACACGTTTTCGGCCGAAAACGCGTTTTCCGGCGAAAACGCACACCACGGCTCTTTCTGAGAAAAAGCAAGCACGGAGGACGAGAATCGCTTTTGCCCTGCGTAGCGTTCCGGGCAGCGGGTAGAACCAGGCAGAGAATTCCCGGCTAGCAGCTTCCCTGTGGCCGGGAAGTGCAAACGTACACGTTTTCGGCCGAAAACGCGTTTTCCGGCGAAAAAGCACACCATGGCTCTTTCTGAGAAAAAGCAAGCACGGAGGACGAGAATCGCTTTTGCCCTGCGTAGCGTTCCGGGCAGCGGGTAGAACCAGGCAGAGAATTCCCGGCTAGCAGCTTCGCTGTGGCGGGGAAGTGCAAACGTACACGTTTTCGGCCGAAAACGCGTTTTACGGCGAAAACGCACACCACGGCTCTTTCTGAGAAAAAGCATGCACGGAGGACGAGAATCGCTTTTGCCCTGCGTAGCGTTCCGGGCAGCGGGTAGAACCAGGCAGCGAATTCCCGGCTAGCAGCTTCCCTGTGGCCGGGAAGTGCAAACGTACACGTTTTCGGCCGAAAACGCGTTTTCCGGCGAAAACGCACACCACGGCTCTTTCTGAGAAAAAGCAAGCATGGAGGACGAGAATCGCTTTTGCCCTGCGTAGCGTTCTGAGCAGCGGGTAGAAATAGGCAGCGAATTGCCGGCTAGCAGCTTCCCTGTGGCCGGGAAGTGCAAACGTACACGTTTTCGGCCGAAAACGCGTTTTCCGGCGAAAAAGCACACCATGGCTCTTTCTGAGAAAAAGCAAGCACGGAGGACGAGAATCGCTTTTGCCCTGCGTAGCGTTCCGGGCAGCGGGTAGAACCAGGCAGAGAATTCCCGGCTAGCAGCTTCGCTGTGACGGGGAAGTGCAAACGTACACGTTTTCGGCCGAAAACGCGTTTTACGGCGAAAACGCACACCACGGCTCTTTCTGAGAAAAAGCATGCACGGAGGACGAGAATCGCTTTTGCCCTGCGTAGCGTTCCGGGCAGCGGGTAGAACCAGGCAGCGAATTCCCGGCTAGCAGCTTCCCTGTGGCCGGGAAGTGCAAACGTACACGTTTTCGGCCGAAAACGCGTTTTCCGGCGAAAACGCACACCACGGCTCTTTCTGAGAAAAAGCAAGCATGGAGGACGAGAATCGCTTTTGCCCTGCGTAGCGTTCTGAGCAGCGGGTAGAAATAGGCAGCGAATTGCCGGCTAGCAGCTTCCCTGTGGCCGGGAAGTGCAAACGTACACGTTTTCGGCCGAAAACGCGTTTTCCGGCGAAAAAGCACACCATGGCTCTTTCTGAGAAAAAGCAAGCACGGAGGACGAAAATCGCTTTTGCCCTGCGTAGCGTTCCGGGCAGCGGGTAGAACCAGGCAGAGAATTCCCGGCTAGCAGCTTCCCTGTGGCCGGGAAGTGCAAACGTACACGTTTTCGGCCGAAAAAGCGTTTTCCGGCGAAAACGCACACCACGGCTCTTTCTGAGAAAAAGCAAGCACGGAGGACGAGAATCGCTTTTGCCCTGCGTAGCGTTCCGGGCAGCGGGTAGAACCAGGCAGAGAATTCCCGGCTAGCATCTTCCCTGTGGCCGGGAAGTGCAAACGTACACGTTTTCGGCCGAAAACGCGTTTTCCGGCGAAAATGCACACCACGGCTCTTTCTGAGAAAAAGCAAGCACGGAGGACGAGAATCGCTTTTGCCCTGCGTAGCGTTCCGGGCAGCGGGTAGAACCAGGCAGAGAATTCCCGGCTAGCAGCTTCCCTGTGGCGGGGAAGGGCAAACGTACACGTTTTCGGCCGAAAACGCGTTTTCCGGCGAAAACGCACACCACGGCTCTTTCTGAGAAAAAGCAAGCACGGAGGACGAGAATCGCTTTTGCCCTGCGTAGCGTTCTGAGCAGCGGGTAGAAATAGGCAGCGAATTGCCGGCTAGCAGCTTCCCTGTGGCCGGGAAGTGCAAACGTACACGTTTTCGGCCGAAAACGCGTTTTCCGGCGAAAAAGCACACCATGGCTCTTTCTGAGAAAAAGCAAGCACGGAGGACGAGAACCGCTTTTGCCCTGCGTAGCGTTCCGGGCAGCGGGTAGAACCAGGCAGAGAATTCCCGTCTAGCAGCTTCCCTGAGGCGGGAAAGTGCAAACGTACACGTTTTCGGCCGAAAATGCGTTTTCCGGCGAAAACGCACACCACGGCTCTTTCTGAGAAAAAGCAAGCACGGAGGACGAGAATCGCTTTTGCCCTGCGTAGCGTTCCGGGCAGCGGGTAGAACCAGGCAGAGAATTCCCGGCTAGCATCTTCCCTGTGGCCGGGAAGTGCAAACGTACACGTTTTCGGCCGAAAACGCGTTTTCCGGCGAAAACGCACACCACGGCTCTTTCTGAGAAAAAGCAAGCACGGAGGACGAGAATCGCTTTTGCCCTGCGTAGCGTTCCGGGCAGCGGGTAGAACCAGGCAGAGAATTCCCGGCTAGCAGCTTCCCTGTGGCGGGGAAGTGCAAACGTACACGTTTTCGGCCGAAAACGCGTTTTCCGGCGAAAACGCACACCACGGCTCTTTCTGAGAAAAAGCAAGCACGGAGGACGAGAATCGCTTTTGCCCTGCGTAGCGTTCCGGGCAGCGGGTAGAACCAGGCAGAGAATTCCCGGCTAGCAGCTTCCCTGTGGCCGGGAAGTGCAAACGTACACGTTTTCGCCGAAAACACGTTTTCCGGCGAAAACGCACACCACGGCTCTTTCTGAGAAAAAGGAAGCACGGAGGACGAGAATCGCTTTTGCCCTGCGTAGCGTTCTGGGCAGCGGGTAGAACCAGGCAGAGAATTCCCGGCTAGCAGCTTCCCTGTGGCCGGGAAGTGCAAACGTACACGTTTTCGGCCGAAAACGCGTTTACCGGCGAAAACGCACACCACGGCTCTTTCTGAGAAAAAGCAAGCACGGAGGACGAGAATCGCTTTTGCCCTGCGTAGCGTTCCGGGCAGCGGGTAGAACCAGGCAGCGAATTGCCGGCTAGCAGCTTCCCTGTGGCCGTGAAGTGCAAACGTACACGTTTTCGGCCGAAAACGCGTTTTCCGGCGAAAACGCACACCACGGCTCTTTCTGAGAAAAAGCAAGCACGGAGGACGAGAATCGCTTTTGCCCTGCGTAGCGTTCCGGGCAGCGGGTAGAACCAGGCAGAGAATTCCCGGCTAGCAGCTTCCCTGTGGCCGGGAAGTGCAAACGTACAAGTTTTCGGCCGAAAACGCGTTTTCCGGCGAAAACGCACACCACGGCTCTTTCTGAGAAAAAGCAAGCACGGAGGACGAGAATCGCTTTTGCCCTGCGTAGCGTTCCGGGCAGCGGGTAGAACCAGGCAGAGAATTCCCGGCTAGCAGCTTCCCTGTGGCCGGGAAGTGCAAACGTACACGTTTTCGGCCGAAAACGCGTTTTCCGGCGAAAACGCACACCACGGCTCTTTCTGAGAAAAAGCAAGCACGGAGGACGAGAACCGCTTTTGCCCTGCGTAGCGTTCCGGGCAGCGGGTAGAACCAGGCAGAGAATTCCCGGCTAGCAGCTTCCCTGTGGCCGGGAAGTGCAAACGTACACGTTTTCGGCCGAAAACGCGTTTTCCCGCGAAAACGCACACCACGGCTCTTTCTGAGAAAAAGCAAGCACAGAGGACGAGAATCGCTTTTCCCTGCGTAGCGTTCCGGGCAGCGGGTAGAACCAGGCAGAGAATTCCCGGCTAGCAGCTTCCCTGTGGCCGGGAAGTGCAAACGTACACGTTTTCGGCCGAAAACGCGTTTTCCGGCGAAAACGCACACCACGGCTCTTTCTGAGAAAAAGCAAGCACGGAGGACGAGAATCGCTTTTGCCCTGCGTAGCGTTCCGGGCAGCGGGTAGAACCAGGCAGAGAATTCCCGGCTAGCAGCTTCCCTGTGGCCGGGAAGTGCAAACGTACACGTTTTCGGCCGAAAACGCGTTTTCCGGCGAAAACGCACACCACGGCTCTTTCTGAGAAAAAGCAAGCACGGAGGACGAGAACCGCTTTTGCCCTGCGTAGCGTTCCGGGCAGCGGGTAGAACCAGGCAGAGAATTCCCGGCTAGCAGCTTCCCTGTTGCCGGGAAGTGCAAACGTACACGTTTTCGGCCGAAAACGCGTTTTCCCGCGAAAACGCACACCACGGCTCTTTCTGAGAAAAAGCAAGCACGGAGGACGAGAATCGCTTTTGCCCTGCGTAGCGTTCCGGGCAGCGGGTAGAACCAGGCAGAGAATTCCCGGCTAGCAGCTTCCCTGTGGCCGGGAAGTGCAAACGTACACGTTTTCGGCCGAAAACGCGTTTTCCGGCGAAAACGCACACCACGGCTCTTTCTGAGAAAAAGCAAGCACGGAGGACGAGAATCGCTTTTGCCCTGCGTAGCGTTCCGGGCAGCGGGTAGAACCAGGCAGAGAATTCCCGGCTAGCAGCTTCCCTGTGGCCGGGAAGTGCAAACGTACACGTTTTCGGCCGAAAACGCGTTTTCCGGCGAAAACGCACACCACGGCTCTTTCTGAGAAAAAGCAAGCACGGAGGACGAGAACCGCTTTTGCCCTGCGTAGCGTTCCGGGCAGCGGGTAGAACCAGGCAGAGAATTCCCGGCTAGCAGCTTCCCTGTGGCCGGGAAGTGCAAACGTACACGTTTTCGGCCGAAAACGCGTTTTCCCGCGAAAACGCACACCACGGCTCTTTCTGAGAAAAAGCAAGCACAGAGGACGAGAATCGCTTTTCCCTGCGTAGCGTTCCGGGCAGCGGGTAGAACCAGGCAGAGAATTCCCGGCTAGCAGCTTCCCTGTGGCCGGGAAGTGCAAACGTACACGTTTTCGGCCGAAAACGCGTTTTCCGGCGAAAACGCACACCACGGCTCTTTCTGAGAAAAAGCAAGCACGGAGGACGAGAATCGCTTTTGCCCTGCGTAGCGTTCCGGGCAGCGGGTAGAACCAGGCAGAGAATTCCCGGCTAGCAGCTTCCCTGTGGCGGGGAAGTGCAAACGTACACGTTTTCGGCCGAAAACGCGTTTTCCGGCGAAAACGCACACCACGGCTCTTTCTGAGAAAAAGCAAGCACGGAGGACGAGAATCGCTTTTGCCCTGCGTAGCGTTCCGGGCAGCGGGTAGAACCAGGCAGAGAATTCCCGGCTAGCAGCTTCCCTGTGGCCGGGAAGTGCAAACGTACACGTTTTCGGCCGAAAACGCGTTTTCCGGCGAAAACGCACACCACGGCTCTTTCTGAGAAAAAGCAAGCACGGAGGACGAGAATCGCTTTTGCCCTGCGTAGCGTTCCGGGCAGCGGGTAGAACCAGGCAGAGAATTCCCGGCTAGCAGCTTCCCTGTGGCGGGGAAGTGCAAACGTACACGTTTTCGGCCGAAAACGCGTTTTCCGGCGAAAACGCACACCACGGCTCTTTCTGAGAAAAGGCAAGCACGGAGGACGAGAATCGCTTTTCCCTGCGTAGCGTTCCGGGCAGCGGGTAGAACCAGGCAGAGAATTCCCGGCTAGCAGCTTCCCTGTGGCCGGGAAGTGCAAACGTACACGTTTTCGGCCGAAAACGCTTTTTCCGGCGAAAACGCACACCACGGCTCTTTCTGAGAAAAAGCAAGCACGGAGGACAAGAATCGCTTTTGCCATGCGTAGCGTTCTGAGCAGCGGGTAGAAATAGGCAGCGAATTGCCGGCTAGCAGCTTCCCTGTGGCCGGGAAGTGCAAACGTACACGTTTTCGGACGAAAACGCGTTTTCCGGCGAAAAAGCACACCACGGCTCTTTCTGAGAAAAAGCAAGCACGGAGGACGAGAATCGCTTTTGCCCTGCGTAGCGTTCCGGGCAGCGGGTAGAACCAGGCAGAGAATTCCCGGCTAGCAGCTTCCCTGTGGCGGGGAAGTGCAAACGTACACGTTTTCGGCCGAAAATGCGTTTTCCGGCGAAAACGCACACCACGGCTCTTTCTGAGAAAAAGCAAGCACGGAGGACGAGAATCGCTTTTGCCCTGCGTAGCGTTCCGGGCAGCGGGTAGAACCAGGCAGAGAATTCCCGGCTAGCAGCTTCCCTGTGGCCGGGAAGTGCAAACGTACACGTTTTCGCCGAAAAAACGTTTTCCGGCGAAAACGCACACCACGGCTCTTTCTGAGAAAAAGGAAGCACGGAGGACGAGAATCGCTTTTGCCCTGCGTAGCGTTCCGGGCAGCGGGTAGAACCAGGCAGAGAATTCCCGGCTAGCAGCTTCCCTGTGGCCGGGAAGTGCAAACGTACACGTTTTCGGCCGAAAACGCGTTTACCGGCGAAAACGCACACCACGGCTCTTTCTGAGAAAAAGCAAGCACGGAGGACGAGAATCGCTTTTGCCCTGCGTAGCGTTCCGGGCAGCGGGTAGAACCAGGCAGCGAATTGCCGGCTAGCAGCTTCCCTGTGGCCGGGAAGTGCAAACGTACACGTTTTCGGCCGAAAACGCGTTTTCCGGCGAAAACGCACACCACGGCTCTTTCTGAGAAAAAGCAAGCACGGAGGACGAGAATCGCTTTTGCCCTGCGTAGCGTTCCGGGCAGCGGGTAGAACCAGGCAGAGAATTCCCGGCTAGCAGCTTCCCTGTGGCCGGGAAGTGCAAACGTACACGTTTTCGGCCGAAAACGCGTTTTCCGGCGAAAACGCACACCACGGCTCTTTCTGAGAAAAAGCAAGCACGGAGGACGAGAATCGCTTTTGCCCTGCGTAGCGTTCTGAGCAGCGGGTAGAAATATGCAGCGAATTGCCTGCTAGCAGCTTCCCTGTGGCCGGGAAGTGCAAACGTACACGTTTTCGGCCGAAAACGCGTTTTCCGGCGAAAAAGCACACCATGGCTCTTTCTGAGAAAAAGCAAGCACGGAGGACGAGAATCGCTTTTGTCCTGCGTAGCGTTCCGGGCAGCGGGTAGAACCAGGCAGAGAATTCCCGGCTAGTAGCTTCGCTGTGGCCGGGAAGTGCAAACGTACACGTTTTCGGCCGAAAACGCGTTTACCGGCGAAAACGCACACCACGGCTCTTTCTGAGAAAAAGCAAGCACGGAGGACGAGAATCGCTTTTGCCCTGCGTAGCGTTCCGGGCAAATGGTAGAACCAGGCAGAGAATTCCCGGCTAGCAGCTTCCCTGTGGCCGGGAAGTGCAAACGTACACGTTTTCGGCCAAAAACGCGTTTTCCGGCGAAAACGCACACCACGGCTCTTTCTGGGAAAAAGCAAGCACGGAGGACGAGAATCGCTTTTGCCCTGCGTAGCGTTCCGGGCAGCGGGTAGAACCAGGCAGAGAATTCCCGGCTAGCATCTTCCCTGTGGCGGGGAAGTGCAAACGTACATGTTTTCGGCCGAAAACGCGTTTTCCGGCGAAAAAGCACACCATGGCTCTTTCTGAGAAAAAGCAAGCACGGAGGACGAGAATCGCTTTTGCCCTGCGTAGCGTTCCGGGCAGCGGGTAGAACCAGGCAGAGAATTCCCGGCTAGCAGCTTCCCTGTGGCCGGGAAGTGCAAACGTACACGTTTTCGGCCGAAAACGCGTTTTCCGGAGAAAAAGCACACCATGGCTCTTTCTGAGAAAAAGCAAGCACGGAGGACGAGAATCGCTTTTGCCCTGCGTAGCGTTCTGAGCAGCGGGTAGAAATAGGCAGCGAATTGCCGGCTAGCAGCTTCCCTGTGGCCGGGAAGTGCAAACGTACACGTTTTCGGCCGAAAACACGTTTTACGGCGAAAACGCACACCACGGCTCTTTCTGAGAAAAAGCAAGCACGGAGGACGAGAATCGCTTTTGCCCTGCGTAGCGTTCCGGGCAGCGGGTAGAACCAGGCAGAGAATTCCCTGCTAGCAGCTTCCCTGTGGCGGGGAAGTGCAAACGTACACGTTTTCGGCCGAAAACGCTTTTTCCGGCGAAAACGCACACCACGGCTCTTTCTGAGAAAAAGCAAGCACGGAGGACGAGCATCGCTTTTGCCCTGCGTAGCGTTCCGGGCAGCGGGTAGAACCAGGCAGAGAATTCCCGGCTAGCAGCTTCCCTGTGGCGGGGAAGTGCAAACGTACACGTTTTCGGCCGAAAACGCGTTTTCCGGCGAAAACGCACACCATGGCTCTTTCTGAGAAAAAGCAAGCACGGAGGACGAGAATCGCTTTTGCCCTGCGTAGCGTTCCGGGCAGCGGGTAGAACCAGGCAGAGAATTCCGGGCTAGCAGCTTCCCTGTGGCCGGGAAGTGCAAACGTACACGTTTTCGGCCGAAAACGCGTTTTCCGGCGAAAACGCACACCACGGCTCTTTCTGAGAAAAAGCAAGCACGGAGGACGAGAATCGCTTTTGCCCTGCGTAGCGTTCCGGGCAGCGGGTAGAACCAGGCAGAGAATTCCCGTCTAGCAGCTTCCCTGTGGCGGGGAAGTGCAAACGTACACGTTTTCGGCCGAAAACGCGTTTTCTGGCAAAAACGCACACCACGGCTCTTTCTGAGAAAAAGCAAGCACGGAGGACGAGAATCGCTTTTGCCCTGCGTAGCGTTCCGGGCAGCGGGTAGAACCAGGCAGAGAATTCCCGGCTAGCAGCTTCCCTGTGGCGGGGAAGTGCAAACGTACACGTTTTCGGCCGAAAACGCGTTTTCCGGCGAAAACGCACACCACGGCTCTTTCTGAGAAAAAGCAAGCACGGAGGACGAGAATCGCTTTTGCCCTGTGTAGCGTTCCGGGCAGCGGGTAGAACCAGGAAGAGAATTCCCGACTAGCAGCTTCCCTGTGGCGGGGAAGTGCAAACGTACACGTTTTTGGCCGAAAACGCGTTTTCCGGCGAAAACGCACACCATGGCTCTTTCTGAGAAAAAGCAAGCACGGAGGACGAGAATCGCTTTTGCCCTGCGTAGCGTTCTGAGCAGCGGGTAGAAATAGGCAGCGAATTCCCGTCTAGAAGCTTCCCTGTGGCGGGGAAGTGCAAACGTACACGTTTTCGGCCGAAAACGCGTTTTCCGGCGAAAACGCACACCACGGCTCTTTCTGAGAAAAAGCAAGCACGGAGGACGAGAATCGCTTTTGCCCTGCGTAGCGTTCCGGGCAGCGGGTAGAACCAGGCAGAGAATTCCCGGCTAGCAGCTTCCCTGTGGCGGGGAAGTCCAAACGTACACGTTTCCGGCCGAAAACGCGTTTTCCGGCGAAATCGCACACCACGGCTCTTTCTGAGAAAAAGCAAGCACGGAGGACGAGAATCGCTTTTGCCCTGCGTTGCGTTCCCGGCAGCGGGTAGAACCAGGCAGAGAATTCCCGGCTAGCAGCTTCCCTGTGGCCGGGAAGTGCAAACGTACACGTTTTCGGCCGAAAACGTGTTTTCCGGCGAAAACGCACACCACGGCTCTTTCTGAGAAAAAGCAAGCACGGAGGACGAGAATCGCTTTTGCCCTGCGTAGCGTTCCGGGCAGCGGGTAGAACCAGGCAGAGAATTCCCGGCTAGCAGCTTCCCTGTGGCGGGGAAGTGCAAACGTACACGTTTTCGGCCGAAAACGCGTTTTCCGGCGAAAACGCACACCACGGCTCTTTCTGAGAAAAAGCAAGCACGGAGGACGAGAATCGCTTTTGCCCTGCGTAGCGTTCTGAGCAGCGGGTAGAAATAGGCAGCTAATTGCCGGCTAGCAGCTTCCCTGTGGCCGGGAAGTGCAAACGTACACGTTTTCGGCCGAAAACGCGTTTTCCGGCGAAAACGCACACCACGGCTCTTTCTGAGAAAAAGCAAGCACGGAGGACGAGAATCGCTTTTCCCTGCGTAGCGTTCCGGGCAGCGGGTAGAACCAGGCAGAGAATTCCCGGCTAGCAGCTTCCCTGTGGCCGGGAAGTGCAAACGTACACGTTTTCGGCCAAAAACGCGTTTTCCGGCGAAAACGCACACCACGGCTCTTTCTGGGAAAAAGCAAGCACGGAGGACGAGAATCGCTTTTGCCCTGCGTAGCGTTCCGGGCAGCGGGTAGAACCAGGCAGAGAATTCCCGGCTAGCATCTTCCCTGTGGCGGGGAAGTGCAAACGTACATGTTTTCGGCCGAAAACGCGTTTTCCGGCGAAAAAGCACACCATGGCTCTTTCTGAGAAAAAGCAAGCACGGAGGACGAGAATCGCTTTTGCCCTGCTTAGCGTTCCGGGCAGCGGGTAGAACCAGGCAGAGAATTCCCGGCTAGCAGCTTCCCTGTGGCCGGGAAGTGCAAACGTACACGTTTTTGGCCGAAAACGCGTTTTCCGGAGAAAAAGCACACCATGGCTCTTTCTGAGAAAAAGCAAGCACGGAGGACGAGAATCGCTTTTGCCCTGCGTAGCGTTCTGAGCAGCGGGTAGAAATAGGCAGCGAATTGCCGGCTAGCAGCTTCCATGTGGCCGGGAAGTGCAAACGTACACGTTTTCGGCCGAAAACGCGTTTTACGGCGAAAACGCACACCACGGCTCTTTCTGAGAAAAAGCAAGCACGGAGGACGAGAATCGCTTTTGCCCTGCGTAGCGTTCCGGGCAGCGGGTAGAACCAGGCAGAGAATTCCCTGCTAGCAGCTTCCCTGTGGCGGGGAAGTGCAAACGTACATGTTTTCGGCCGAAAACGCTTTTTCCGGCGAAAACGCACACCACGGCTCTTTCTGAGAAAAAGCAAGCACGGAGGACGAGCATCGCTTTTGCCCTGCGTAGCGTTCCGGGCAGCGGGTAGAACCAGGCAGATAATTCCCGGCTAGCAGCTTCCCTGTGGCGGGGAAGTGCAAACGTACACGTTTTCGGCCGAAAACGCGTTTTCCGGCGAAAACGCACACCACGGCTCTTTCTGAGAAAAAGCAAGCACGGAGGACGAGAATCGCTTTTGCCCTGCGTAGCGTTCTGGGCAGCGGGTAGAACCAGGCAGAGAATTGCCGGCTAGCAGCTTCCCTGTGGCCGGGAAGTGCAAACGTACACGTTTCCGGCCAAAAACGCGTTTTCCGGAGAGAAAGCACACCATGGCTCTTTCTGAGAAAAAGCAAGCACGGAGGACGAGAATCGCTTTTGCCCTGCGTAGCGTTCCGGGCAGCGGGTAGAACCAGGCAGAGAATTCCCGGCTAGCAGCTTCCCTGTGGCGGGGAAGTGCAAACGTACACGTTTTCGGCCGACAACGCGTTTTCCGGCGAAAAAGCACACCACGGCTCTTTCTGAGAAAAAGCAAGCACGGAGGACGAGAATCGCTTTTGCCCTGCGTAGCGTTCTGAGCAGCGGGTAGAAATAGGCAGCTAATTGCCGGCTAGCAGCTTCCCTGTGGCCGGGAAGTGCAAACGTACACGTTTTCGGCCGAAAACGCGTTTTCCGGCGAAAAAGAACACCACGGCTCTTTCTGAGAAAAAGCAAGCACGGAGGACGAGAATCGCTTTTGCCCTGCGTAGCGTTCCGGGCAGCGGGTAGAACCAGGCAGAGAATTCCCGGCTAGCAGCTTCCCTGTGGCGGGGAAGTGCAAACGTACACGTTTTCGGCCGAAAACGCGTTTTCCGGCGAAAACGCACACCACGGCTCTTTCTGAGAAAAAGCAAGCACGGAGGACGAGAATCGCTTTTGCCCTGCGTAGCGTTCCGGGCAGCGGGTAGAACCAGGCAGAGAATTCCCGGCTAGCAGCTTCCCTGTGGCCGGGAAGTGCAAACGTACACGTTTTCGGCCGAAAACGCGTTTTCCGGCGAAAACGCACACCACGGCTCTTTCTGAGAAAAAGCAAGCACGGAGGACGAGAATCGCTTTTGCCCTGCGTCGTGTTCCGGGCAGCGGGTGAACCAGGCAGAGAATTCCCGGCTAGCAGATTCCCTGTGGCGGGGAAGTGCAAACGTACACGTTTTCGGCCCAAAACGCGTTTTGCGGCGAAAACGCACACCACGGCTCTTTCTGAGAAAAAGCAAGCACGGAGGACGAGAATCGCTTTTGCCCTGCGTAGCGTTCCGGGCAGCGGGTAGAACCAGGCAGAGAATTCCCGGCTAGCAGCTTCCCTGTGGCGGGGAAGTGCAAACGTACACGTTTTCGGCCGAAAACGCGTTTTCCGGCGAAAACGCACACCACGGCTCTTTCTGAGAAAAAGCAAGCACGGAGGTCGAAAATCGCTTTTGCCCTGCGTAGCGTTCCGGGCAGCGGGTAGAACCAGGCAGAGAATTTCCGGCTAGCTTCTTCCCTGTGGCGGGGAAGTGCAAACGTACACGTTTTCGCCGAAAACGCGTTTTCCGGCGAAAAAGCACACCATGGCTCTTTCTGAGAAAAAGCAAGCACGGAGGACGAGAATCGCTTTTGCCCTGCGTAGCGTTCCGGGCAGCGGGTAGAACCAGGCAGAGAATTCCCGGCTAGCAGCTTCCCTGTGGCCGGGAAGTGCAAACGTACACGTTTTCGGCCGAAAACGCGTTTTCCGGAGACAAAGCACACCACGGCTCTTTCTGAGAAAAAGCAAGCACGGAGGACGAGAATCGCTTTTGCCCTGCGTAGCGTTCCGGGCAGCGGGTAGAACCAGGCAGAGAATTCCCGGCTAGCAGCTTCCCTGTGGCGGGGAAGTGCAAACGTACACGTTTTCGGCCGAAAACGCGTTTTCCGCGAAAACGCACACCACGGCTCTTTCTGAGAAAAAGCAAGCACGGAGGACGAGAATCGCTTTTGCCCTGCGTAGCGTTCCGGGCAGCGGGTAGAAATAGGCAGCGAATTCCCGTCTAGCAGCTTCCCTGTGGCGGGGAAGTGCAAACGTACACGTTTTCGGCCAAAAACGCGTTTTCCGGCGAAAACGCACACCACGGCTCTTTCTGAGAAAAAGCAAGCACGGAGGACGAGAATCGCTTTTGCCCTGCGTAGCGTTCTGGGCAGCGGGTAGAACCAGGCAGAGAATTGCCGGCTAGCAGCTTCCCTGTGGCCGGGAAGTGCAAACGTACACGTTTCCGGCCAAAAACGCGTTTTCCGGAGAGAAAGCACACCATGGCTCTTTCTGAGAAAAAGCAAGCACGGAGGACGAGAATCGCTTTTGCCCTGCGTAGCGTTCCGGGCAGCGGGTAGAACCAGGCAGAGAATTCCCGGCTAGCAGCTTCCCTGTGGCGGGGAAGTGCAAACGTACACGTTTTCGGCCGACAACGCGTTTTCCGGCGAAAAAGCACACCACGGCTCTTTCTGAGAAAAAGCAAGCACGGAGGACGAGAATCGCTTTTGCCCTGCGTAGCGTTCTGAGCAGCGGGTAGAAATAGGCAGCTAATTGCCGGCTAGCAGCTTCCCTGTGGCCGGGAAGTGCAAACGTACACGTTTTCGGCCGAAAACGCGTTTTCCGGCAAAAAAGAACACCACGGCTCTTTCTGAGAAAAAGCAAGCACGGAGGACGAGAATCGCTTTTGCCCTGCGTAGCGTTCCGGGCAGCGGGTAGAACCAGGCAGAGAATTCCCGGCTAGCAGCTTCCCTGTGGCGGGGAAGTGCAAACGTACACGTTTTCGGCCGAAAAAGCGTTTTCCGGCGAAAACGCACACCACGGCTCTTTCTGAGAAAAAGCAAGCACGGAGGACGAGAATCGCTTTTGCCCTGCGTAGCGTTCCGGGCAGCGGGTAGAACCAGGCAGAGAATTCCCGGCTAGCAGCTTCCCTGTGGCCGGGAAGTGCAAACGTACACGTTTTCGGCCGAAAACGCGTTTTCCGGCGAAAACGCACACCACGGCTCTTTCTGAGAAAAAGCAAGCACGGAGGACGAGAATCGCTTTTGCCCTGCGTAGTGTTCCGGGCAGCGGGTGAACCAGGCAGAGAATTCCCGGCTAGCAGATTCCCTGTGGCGGGGAAGTGCAAACGTACACGTTTTCGGCCGAAAACGCGTTTTGCGGCGAAAACGCACACCACGGCTCTTTCTGAGAAAAAGCAAGCACGGAGGACGAGAATCGCTTTTGCCCTGCGTAGCGTTCCGGGCAGCGGGTAGAACCAGGCAGAGAATTCCCGGCTAGCAGCTTCCCTGTGGCGGGGAAGTGCAAACGTACACGTTTTCGGCCGAAAACGCGTTTTCCGGCGAAAACGCACACCGCGGCTCTTTCTGAGAAAAAGCAAGCACGGAGGTCGAAAATCGCTTTTGCCCTGCGTAGCGTTCCGGGCAGCGGGTAGAACCAGGCAGAGAATTTCCGGCTAGCTTTTTCCCTGTGGCGGGGAAGTGCAAACGTACACGTTTTCGGCCGAAAACGCGTTTTCCGGCGAAAAAGCACACCAGGGCTCTTTCTGAGAAAAAGCAAGCACGGAGGACGAGAATCGCTTTTGCCCTGCGTAGCGTTCCGGGCAGCGGGTAGAACCAGGCAGAGAATTCCCGGCTAGCAGCTTCCCTGTGGCCGGGAAGTGCAAACGTACACGTTTTCGGCCGAAAACGCGTTTTCCGGCGAAAACGCACACCACGGCTCTTTCTGAGAAAAAGCAAGCACGGAGGACGAGAATCGCTTTTGCCCTGCGTAGTGTTCCGGGCAGCGGGTGAACCAGGCAGAGAATTCCCGGCTAGCAGATTCCCTGTGGCGGGGAAGTGCAAACGTACACGTTTTCGGCCCAAAACGCGTTTTGCGGCGAAAACGCACACCACGGCTCTTTCTGAGAAAAAGCAAGCACGGAGGACGAGAATCGCTTTTGCCCTGCGTAGCGTTCCGGGCAGCGGGTAGAACCAGGCAGAGAATTCCCGGCTAGCAGCTTCCCTGTGGCGGGGAAGTGCAAACGTACACGTTTTCGGCCGAAAACGCGTTTTCCGGCGAAAACGCACACCACGGCTCTTTCTGAGAAAAAGCAAGCACGGAGGTCGAAAATCGCTTTTGCCCTGCGTAGCGTTCCGGGCAGCGGGTAGAACCAGGCAGAGAATTTCCGGCTAGCTTTTTCCCTGTGGCGGGGAAGTGCAAACGTACACGTTTTCGGCCGAAAACGCGTTTTCCGGCGAAAAAGCACACCATGGCTCTTTCTGAGAAAAAGCAAGCACGGAGGACGAGAATCGCTTTTGCCCTGCGTAGCGTTCCGGGCAGCGGGTAGAACCAGGCAGAGAATTGCCGGCTAGCAGCTTCCCTGTGGCCGGGAAGTGCAAACGTACACGTTTCCGGCCAAAAACGCGTTTTCCGGAGAAAAAGCACACCATGGCTCTTTCTGAGAAAAAGCAAGCACGGAGGACGAGAATCGCTTTTGCCCTGCGTAGCGTTCCGGGCAGCGGGTAGAAACAGGCAGAGAATTCCCGGCTAGCAGCTTCCCTGTGGCGGGGAAGTGCAAACGTACACGTTTTCGGCCGACAACGCGTTTTCCGGCGAAAAAGCACACCACGGCTCTTTCTGAGAAAAAGCAAGCACGGAGGACGAGAATCGCTTTTGCCCTACGTAGCGTTCTGAGCAGCGGGTAGAAATAGGCAGCGAATTGCCGGCTAGCAGCTTCCCTGTGGCCGGGAAGTGCAAACGTACACGTTTTCGGCCGAAAACGCGTTTTCCGGCGAAAAAGAACACCACGGCTCTTTCTGAGAAAAAGCAAGCACGGAGGACGAAAATCGCTTTTGCCCTGCGTAGCGTTCCGGGCAGCGGGTAGAACCAGGCAGAGAATTCCCGGCTAGCAGCTTCCCTGTGGCGGGGAAGTGCAAACGTACACGTTTTCGGCCGAAAAAGCGTTTTCCGGCGAAAACGCACACCACGGCTCTTTCTGAGAAAAAGCAAGCACGGAGGACGAGAATCGCTTTTGCCCTGCGTAGCGTTCCGGGCAGCGGGTAGAACCAGGCAGAGAATTCCCGGCTATCAGCTTCCCTGTGGCCGGGAAGTGCAAACGTACACGTTTTCGGCCGAAAACGCGTTTTCCGGCGAAAACGCACACCACGGCTCTTTCTGAGAAAAAGCAAGCACGGAGGACGAGAATCGCTTTTGCCCTGCGTAGTGTTCCGGGCAGCGGGTGAACCAGGCAGAGAATTCCCGGCTAGCAGCTTCCCTGTGGCGGGGAAGTGCAAACGTACACGTTTTCGGCCCAAAACGCGTTTTGCGGCGAAAACGCACACCACGGCTCTTTCTGAGAAAAAGCAAGCACGGAGGACGAGAATCGCTTTTGCCCTGCGTAGCGTTCCGGGCAGCGGGTAGAACCAGGCAGAGAATTCCCGGCTAGCAGCTTCCCTGTGGCGGGGAAGTGCAAACGTACACGTTTTCGGCCGAAAACGCGTTTTCCGGCGAAAACGCACACCACGGCTCTTTCTGAGAAAAAGCAAGCACGGAGGACGAAAATCGCTTTTGCCCTGCGTAGCGTTCCGGGCAGCGGGTAGAACCAGGCAGAGAATTTCCGGCTAGCTTCTTCCCTGTGGCGGGGAAGTGCAAACGTACACGTTTTCGCCGAAAACGCGTTTTCCGGCGAAAAAGCACACCATGGCTCTTTCTGAGAAAAAGCAAGCACGGAGGACGAGAATCGCTTTTGCCCTGCGTAGCGTTCCGGGCAGCGGGTAGAACCAGGCAGAGAATTCCCGGCTAGCAGCTTCCCTGTGGCCGGGAAGTGCAAACGTACACGTTTTCGGCCGAAAACGCGTTTTCCGGAGACAAAGCACACCACGGCTCTTTCTGAGAAAAAGCAAGCACGGAGGACGAGAATCGCTTTTGCCCTGCGTAGCGTTCCGGGCAGCGGGTAGAACCAGGCAGAGAATTCCCGGCTAGCAGCTTCCCTGTGGCGGGGAAGTGCAAACGTACACGTTTTCGGCCGAAAACGCGTTTTCCGCGAAAACGCACACCACGGCTCTTTCTGAGAAAAAGCAAGCACGGAGGACGAGAATCGCTTTTGCCCTGCGTAGCGTTCCGGGCAGCGGGTAGAAATAGGCAGCGAATTCCCGTCTAGCAGCTTCCCTGTGGCGGGGAAGTGCAAACGTACACGTTTTCGGCCGAAAACGCGTTTTCCGGCGAAAACGCACACCACGGCTCTTTCTGAGAAAAAGCAAGCACGGAGGACGAGAATCGCTTTTGCCCTGCGTAGCGTTCTGGGCAGCGGGTAGAACCAGGCAGAGAATTGCCGGCTAGCAGCTTCCCTGTGGCCGGGAAGTGCAAACGTACACGTTTCCGGCCAAAAACGCGTTTTCCGGAGAAAAAGCACACCATGGCTCTTTCTGAGAAAAAGCAAGCACGGAGGACGAGAATCGCTTTTGCCCTGCGTAGCGTTCCGGGCAGCGGGTAGAACCAGGCAGAGAATTCCCGGCTAGCAGCTTCCCTGTGGCGGGGAAGTGCAAACGTACACGTTTTCGGCCGACAACGCGTTTTCCGGCGAAAAAGCACACCACGGCTCTTTCTGAGAAAAAGCAAGCACGGAGGACGAGAATCGCTTTTGCCCTGCGTAGTGTTCCGGGCAGCGGGTGAACCAGGCAGAGAATTCCCGGCTAGCAGCTTCCCTGTGGCGGGGAAGTGCAAACGTACACGTTTTCGGCCGAAAACGCGTTTTCCGGCGAAAACGCACACCACGGCTCTTTCTGAGAAAAAGCAAGCACGGAGGACGAGAATCGCTTTTGCCCTGCGTAGCGTTCCGGGCAGCGGGTAGAACCAGGCAGAGAATTCCCGGCTAGCAGCTTCCCTGTGGCGGGGAAGTGCAAACGTACACGTTTTCGGCCGAAAACGCGTTTTCCGGCGAAAACGCACACCACGGCTCTTTCTGAGAAAAAGCAAGCACGGAGGACGAGAATCGCTTTTGCCCTGCGTAGTGTTCCGGGCAGCGGGTAGAACCAGGCAGAGAATTTCCGGCTAGCTTTTTCCCTGTGGCGGGGAAGTGCAAACGTACACGTTTTCGGCCGAAAACGCGTTTTCCGGCGAAAAAGCACACCATGGCTCTTTCTGAGAAAAAGCAAGCACGGAGGACGAGAATCGCTTTTGCCCTGCGTAGCGTTCCGGGCAGCGGGTAGAACCAGGCAGAGAATTGCCGGCTAGCAGCTTCCCTGTGGCCGGGAAGTGCAAACGTACACGTTTCCGGCCAAAAACGCGTTTTCCGGAGAAAAAGCACACCATGGCTCTTTCTGAGAAAAAGCAAGCACGGAGGACGAGAATCGCTTTTGCCCTGCGTAGCGTTCCGGGCAGCGGGTAGAAACAGGCAGAGAATTCCCGGCTAGCAGCTTCCCTGTGGCGGGGAAGTGCAAACGTACACGTTTTCGGCCGACAACGCGTTTTCCGGCGAAAAAGCACACCACGGCTCTTTCTGAGAAAAAGCAAGCACGGAGGACGAGAATCGCTTTTGCCCTACGTAGCGTTCTGAGCAGCGGGTAGAAATAGGCAGCGAATTGCCGGCTAGCAGCTTCCCTGTGGCCGGGAAGTGCAAACGTACACGTTTTCGGCCGAAAACGCGTTTTCCGGCGAAAACGCACACCACGGCTCTTTCTGAGAAAAAGCAAGCACGGAGGACGAGAATCGCTTTTGCCCTGCGTAGTGTTCCGGGCAGCGGGTGAACCAGGCAGAGAATTCCCGGCTAGCAGCTTCCCTGTGGCGGGGAAGTGCAAACGTACACGTTTTCGGCCCAAAACGCGTTTTGCGGCGAAAACGCACACCACGGCTCTTTCTGAGAAAAAGCAAGCACGGAGGACGAGAATCGCTTTTGCCCTGCGTAGCGTTCCGGGCAGCGGGTAGAACCAGGCAGAGAATTCCCGGCTAGCAGCTTCCCTGTGGCGGGGAAGTGCAAACGTACACGTTTTCGGCCGAAAACGCGTTTTACGGCGAAAACGCACACCACGGCTCTTTCTGAGAAAAAGCAAGCACGGAGGACGAGAATCGCTTTTGCCCTGCGTAGCGTTCCGGGCAGCGGGTAGAACCAGGCAGAGAATTCCCGGCTAGCAGCTTCCCTGTGGCGGGGAAGTGCAAACGTACACGTTTTCGGCCGAAAACGCGTTTTCCGGCGAAAACGCACACCACGGCTCTTTCTGAGAAAAAGCAAGCACGGAGGACGAGAATCGCTTTTGCCCTGCGTAGTGTTCCGGGCAGCGGGTAGAACCAGGCAGAGAATTTCCGGCTAGCTTTTTCCCTGTGGCGGGGAAGTGCAAACGTACACGTTTTCGGCCGAAAACGCGTTTTCCGGCGAAAAAGCACACCATGGCTCTTTCTGAGAAAAAGCAAGCACGGAGGACGAGAATCGCTTTTGCCCTGCGTAGCGTTCCGGGCAGCGGGTAGAACCAGGCAGAGAATTGCCGGCTAGCAGCTTCCCTGTGGCCGGGAAGTGCAAACGTACACGTTTCCGGCCAAAAACGCGTTTTCCGGAGAAAAAGCACACCATGGCTCTTTCTGAGAAAAAGCAAGCACGGAGGACGAGAATCGCTTTTGCCCTGCGTAGCGTTCCGGGCAGCGGGTAGAAACAGGCAGAGAATTCCCGGCTAGCAGCTTCCCTGTGGCGGGGAAGTGCAAACGTACACGTTTTCGGCCGACAACGCGTTTTCCGGCGAAAAAGCACACCACGGCTCTTTCTGAGAAAAAGCAAGCACGGAGGACGAGAATCGCTTTTGCCCTACGTAGCGTTCTGAGCAGCGGGTAGAAATAGGCAGCGAATTGCCGGCTAGCAGCTTCCCTGTGGCCGGGAAGTGCAAACGTACACGTTTTCGGCCGAAAACGCGTTTTCCGGCGAAAAAGAACACCACGGCTCTTTCTGAGAAAAAGCAAGCACGGAGGACGAAAATCGCTTTTGCCCTGCGTAGCGTTCCGGGCAGCGGGTAGAACCAGGCAGAGAATTCCCGGCTAGCAGCTTCCCTGTGGCGGGGAAGTGCAAACGTACACGTTTTCGGCCGAAAAAGCGTTTTCCGGCGAAAACGCACACCACGGCTCTTTCTGAGAAAAAGCAAGCACGGAGGACGAGAATCGCTTTTGCCCTGCGTAGCGTTCCGGGCAGCGGGTAGAACCAGGCAGAGAATTCCCGGCTAGCAGCTTCCCTGTGGCCGGGAAGTGCAAACGTACACGTTTTCGGCCGAAAACGCGTTTTCCGGCGAAAACGCACACCACGGCTCTTTCTGAGAAAAAGCAAGCACGGAGGACGAGAATCGCTTTTGCCCTGCGTAGTGTTCCGGGCAGCGGGTGAACCAGGCAGAGAATTCCCGGCTAGCAGCTTCCCTGTGGCGGGGAAGTGCAAACGTACACGTTTTCGGCCCAAAACGCGTTTTGCGGCGAAAACGCACACCACGGCTCTTTCTGAGAAAAAGCAAGCACGGAGGACGAGAATCGCTTTTGCCCTGCGTAGCGTTCCGGGCAGCGGGTAGAACCAGGCAGAGAATTCCCGGCTAGCAGCTTCCCTGTGGCGGGGAAGTGCAAACGTACACGTTTTCGGCCGAAAACGCGTTTTACGGCGAAAACGCACACCACGGCTCTTTCTGAGAAAAAGCAAGCACGGAGGACGAGAATCGCTTTTGCCCTGCGTAGCGTTCCGGGCAGCGGGTAGAACCAGGCAGAGAATTTCCGGCTAGCTTTTTCCCTGTGGCCTGGAAGTGCAAACGTACACGTTTTCGGCCGAAAACGCGTTTTCCGGCGAAAAAGCACACCATGGCTCTTTCTGAGAAAAAGCAAGCACGGAGGACGAGAATCGCTTTTGCCCTGCGTAGCGTTCCGGGCAGCGGGTAGAACCAGGCAGAGAATTCCCGGCTAGCAGCTTCCCTGTGGCCGGGAAGTGCAAACGTACACGTTTTCGGCCGAAAACGCGTTTTCCGGAGACAAAGCACACCACGGCTCTTTCTGAGAAAAAGCAAGCACGGAGGACGAGAATCGCTTTTGCCCTGCGTAGCGTTCCGGGCAGCGGGTAGAACCAGGCAGAGAATTCCCGGCTAGCAGCTTCCCTGTGGCGGGGAAGTGCAAACGTACACGTTTTCGGCCGAAAACGCGTTTTCCGGCGAAAACGCACACCACGGCTCTTTCTGAGAAAAAGCAAGCACGGAGGACTAGAATCGCTTTTGCCCTGCGTAGCGTTCCGGGCAGCGGGTAGAACCAGGCAGAGAATTCCCGGCTAGCAGCTTCGCTGTGGCGGGGAAGTGCAAACGTACACGTTTTCGGCCGAAAACGCGTTTTCCGGCGAAAACGCACACCACGGCTCTTTCTGAGAAAAAGGAAGCACGGAGGACGAGAATCGCTTTTGCCCTGCGTAGCGTTCCGGGCAGCGGGTAGAACCAGGCAGAGAATTCCCGGCTAGCAGCTTCCCTGTGGCCGGGATGTGCAAACGTACACGTTTTCGGCCGAAAACGCGTTTTCCGGCGAAAACGCACACCACGGCTCTTTCTGAGAAAAAGCAAGTACGGAGGACGAGAATCGCTTTTGCCCTGCGTAGCGTTCCGGGCAGCGGGTAGAACCAGGCAGAGAATTCCCGGCTAGCAGCTTCCCTGTGGCCGGGAAGTGCAAACGTACACGTTTTCGGCCGACAACGCGTTTTCCGGCGAAAAACCACACCACGGCTCTTTCTGAGAAAAAGCAAGCACGGAGGACGAGAATCGCTTTTGCCCTGCGTAGCGTTCCGGGCAGCGGGTAGAACCAGGCAGAGAATTCCCGGCTAGCAGCTTCCCTGTGGCGGGGAAGTGCAAACGTACACGTTTTCGGCCGACAACGCGTTTTCCGGCGAAAAAGCACACCACGGCTCTTTCTGAGAAAAAGCAAGCACGGAGGACGAGAATCGCTTTTGCCCTGCGTAGCGTTCTGAGCAGCGGGTAGAAATAGGCAGCGAATTGCCGGCTAGCAGCTTCCCTGTGGCCGGGAAGTGCAAACGTACACGTTTTCGGCCGAAAACGCGTTTTCCGGCGAAAAAGAACACAACGGCTCTTTCTGAGAAAAAGCAAGCACGGAGGACGAAAATCGCTTTTGCCCTGCGTAGCGTTCCGGGCAGCGGGTAGAACCAGGCAGAGAATTCCCGGCTAGCAGCTTCCCTGTGGCGGGGAAGTGCAAACGTACACGTTTTCGGCCGAAAAAGCGTTTTCCGGCGAAAACGCACACCACGGCTCTTTCTGAGAAAAAGCAAGCACGGAGGACGAGAATCCCTTTTGCCCTGCGTAGCGTTCCGGGCAGCGGGTAGAACCAGGCAGAGAATTCCCGGCTAGCAGCTTCCATGTGGCCGGGAAGTGCAAACGTACACGTTTTCGGCCGAAAACGCGTTTTCCGGCGAAAACGCACACCACGGCTCTTTCTGAGAAAAAGCAAGCACGGAGGACGAGAATCGCTTTTGCCCTGCGTAGTGTTCCGGGCAGCGGGTGAACCAGGCAGAGAATTCCCGGCTAGCAGCTTCCCTGTGGCGGGGAAGTGCAAACGTACACGTTTTCGGCCCAAAACGCGTTTTGCGGCGAAAACGCACACCACGGCTCTTTCTGAGAAAAAGCAAGCACGGAAGACGAGAATCGCTTTTGCCCTGCGTAGCGTTCCGGGCAGCGGGTAGAACCAGGCAGAGAATTCCCGGCTAGCAGCTTCCCTGTGGCGGGGAAGTGCAAACGTACACGTTTTCGGCCGAAAACGCGTTTTACGGCGAAAACGCACACCACGGCTCTTTCTGAGAAAAAGCAAGCACGGAGGACGAGAATCGCTTTTGCCCTGCGTAGCGTTCCGGGCAGCGGGTAGAACCAGGCAGAGAATTTCCGGCTAGCTTTTTCCCTGTGGCCTGGAAGTGCAAACGTACACGTTTTCGGCCGAAAACGCGTTTTCCGGATACAAAGCACACCACGGCTCTTTCTGAGAAAAAGCAAGCACGGAGGACGAGAATCGCTTTTGCCCTGCGTAGCGTTCCGGGCAGCGGGTAGAACCAGGCAGAGAATTCCCGGCTAGCAGATTCCCTGTGGCGGGGAAGTGCAAACGTACACGTTTTCGGCCGAAAACGCGTTTTCCGGCGAAAACGCACACCACGGCTCTTTCTGAGAAAAAGCAAGCACGGAGGACTAGAATCGCTTTTGCCCTGCGTAGCGTTCCGGGCAGCGGGTAGAACCAGGCAGAGAATTCCCGGCTAGCAGCTTCGCTGTGGCGGGGAAGTGCAAACGTACACGTTTTCGGCCGAAAACGCGTTTTCCGGCGAAAACGCACACCACGGCTCTTTCTGAGAAAAAGCAAGCACGGAGGACGAGAATCGCTTTTGCCCTGCGTAGCGTTCCGGGCAGCGGGTAGAACCAGGCAGAGAATTCCCGGCTAGCAGCTTCCCTGTGGCCGGGATGTGCAAACGTACACGTTTTCGGCCGAAAACGCGTTTTCCGGCGAAAACGCACACCACGGCTCTTTCTGAGAAAAAGCAAGTACGGAGGACGAGAATCGCTTTTGCCCTGCGTAGCGTTCCGGGCAGCGGGTAGAACCAGGCAGAGAATTCCCGGCTAGCAGCTTCCCTGTGGCGGGGAAGTGCAAACGTACACGTTTTCGGCCGAAAACGCGTTTTCCGGCGAAAACGCACACCACGGCTCTTTCTGAGAAAAAGCAAGCACGGAGGACGAGAATCGCTTTTGCCCTGCGTAGCGTTCCGGGCAGCGGGTAGAACCAGGCAGAGAATTCCCGGCTAGCAGCTTCCCTGTGGCGGGGAAGTCCAAACGTACACGTTTTCGGCCGAAAACGCGTTTTCCGGCGAAAACGCACACCACGGCTCTTTCTGAGAAAAAGCAAGCACGGAGGTCGAGAACCGCTTTTGCCCTGCGTAGCGTTCCGGGCAGCGGGTAGAACCAGGCAGAGAATTCCCGGCTAGCAGCTTCCCTGTGGCGGGGAAGTGCAAACGTACACGTTTTCGGAAGAAAACGCGTTTTCCGGCGAAAACGCACACCACGGCTCTTTCTGAGAAAAAGCAAGCAAAGAGGACGAGAATCGCTTTTGCCCTGCGTAGCGTTCCGGGCAGCGGGTAGAACCAGGCAGAGAATTCCCGGCTAGCAGCTTCCCTGTGGCCGGGATGTGCAAACGTACACGTTTTCGGCCGAAAACGCGTTTTCCGGCGAAAACGCACACCACGGCTCTTTCTGAGAAAAAGCAAGCACGGAGGACGAGAATCGCTTTTGCCCTGCGTAGCGTTCCGGGCAGCGGGTAGAACCAGGCAGAGAATTCCCGGCTAGCAGCTTCCCTGTGGCCGGGAAGTGCAAATGTACACGTTTTCGGCCGAAAACGCGTTTTCCGGCGAAAACGCACACCACGGCTCTTTCTGAGAAAAAGCAAGCACGGAGGACGAGAATCGCTTTTGCCCTGCGTAGCGTTCCGGGCAGCGGGTAGAACCAGGCAGCGAATTCCCGGCTAGCAGCTGCCCTGTGGCCGGGAAGTGCAAACGTACACGTTTTCGGCCGAAAATGCGTTTTCCGGCGAAAACGCACACCACGGCTCTTTCTGAGAAAAAGCAAGCACGGAGGACGAGAACCGCTTTTGCCCTGCGTAGCGTTCCGGGCAGCGGGTAGAACCAGGCAGAGAATTCCCGGCTAGCAGCTTCCCTGTGGCGGGGAAGTGCAAACGTACACGTTTTCGGCCGAAAACGCGTTTTCCGGCGAAATCGCACACCACGGCTCTTTCTGAGAAAAAGCAAGCACGGAGGACGAGAATCGCTTTTGCCCTGCGTAGCGTTCCGGGCAGCGGGTAGAACCAGGCAGAGAATTCCCGGCTAGCAGCTTCCCTGTGGCCGGGAAGTGCAAACGTACACGTTTTCGGCCGAAAACGCGTTTTCTGGCAAAAACACACACCACGGCTCTTTCTGAGAAAAAGCAAGCACGGAGGACGAGAATCGCTTTTGCCCTGCGTAGCGTTCCGGGCAGCGGGTAGAACCAGGCAGAGAATTCCCGGCTAGCAGCTTCCCTGTGGCCGGGAAGTGGAAACGTACACGATTTCGGCCGAAAATGCGTTTTCCGGCGAAAACGCACACCACGGCTCTTTCTGAGAAAAAGCAAGCACGGAGGACGAGAATCGCTTTTGCCCTGCGTAGCGTTCCGGGCAGCGGGTAGAACCAGGCAGAGAATTCCCGGCTAGCAGCTTCCCTGTGGCCGGGAAGTGCAAACGTACAAGTTTTCGGCCGAAAACGCGTTTTCCGGCGAAAAAGCACACCACGGCTCTTTCTGAGAAAAAGCAAGCACGGAGGACGAGAATCGCTTTTGCCCTGCGTAGCGTTCCGGGCAGCGGGTAGAACCAGGCAGAGAATTCCCGGCTAGCAGCTTCCCTGTGGCCGGGAAGTGCAAACGTACACGTTTTCGGCCGAAAACGCGTTTTCTGGCAAAAACGCACACCACGGCTCTTTCTGAGAAAAAGCAAGCACGGAGGACGAGAATCGCTTTTGCCCTGCGTAGCGTTCCGGGCAGCGGGTAGAACCAGGCAGAGAATTCCCGGCTAGCAGCTTCCCTGTGGCCGGGAAGTGCAAACGTACACGATTTCAGCCGAAAACGCGTTTTCCGGCGAAAACGCACACCACGGCTCTTTCTGAGAAAAAGCAAGCACGGAGGACGAGAATCGCTTTTGCCCTGCGTAGCGTTCCGGGCAGCGGGTAGAACCAGGCAGCGAATTCCCTGCTAGCAGCTTCCCTGTGGCCTGGAAGTGCAAACGTACACGTTTTCGGCCGAAAACGCGTTTTCCGGCGAAAACGCACACCACGGCTCTTTCTGAGAAAAAGCAAGCACGGAGGACGAGAACCGCTTTTGCCCTGCGTAGCATTCCGGGCAGCGGGTAGAACCAGGCAGAGAATTCCCGGCTAGCAGCTTCCCTGTGGCCGGGAAGTGCAAACGTACACGTTTTCGGCCGAAAACGCGTTTTCCGGCGAAAACGCACACCACGGCTCTTTCTGAGAAAAAGCAAGCACGGAGGACGAGAATCGCTTTTGCCCTGCGTAGCGTTCCGGGCAGCGGGTAGAACCAGGCAGAGAATTCCCGGCTAGCAGCTTCCCTGTGGCCGGGAAGTGCAAACGTACACGTTTCCGGCCGAAAACGCGTTTTCCAGCGAAAAAGCACACCATGGCTCTTTCTGAGAAAAAGCAAGCATGGAGGACGAGAATCGCTTTTGCCCTGCGTAGCGTTCCGGGCAGCGGGTAGAACCAGGCAGAGAATTCCCGGCTAGCAGCTTCCCTGTGGCGGGGAAGTGCAAACGTACACGTTTTCGGCCGAAAACGCGTTTTCCGGCGAAAACGCACACCACGGCTCTTTCTGAGAAAAAGCAAGCACGGAGGACGAGAATCGCTTTTGCCCTGCGTAGCGTTCTGAGCAGCGGGTAGAAATAGGCAGCGAATTGCCGGCTAGCAGCTTCCCTGTGGCCGGGAAGTGCAAACGTACACGTTTTCGGCCGAAAACGCGTTTTCCGGCGAAAAAGCACACCATGGCTCTTTCTGAGAAAAAGCAAGCACGGAGGACGAGAATCGCTTTTGCCCTGCGTAGCGTTCCGGGCAGCGGGTAGAACCAGGCAGAGAATTCCCGGCTAGCAGCTTCGCTGTGGCGGGGAAGTGCAAACGTACACGTTTTCGGCCGAAAACGCGTTTTACGGCGAAAACGCACACCACGGCTCTTTCTGAGAAAAAGCATGCACGGAGGACGAGAATCGCTTTTGCCCTGCGTAGCGTTCCGGGCAGCGGGTAGAACCAGGCAGCGAATTCCCGGCTAGCAGCTTCCCTGTGGCCGGGAAGTGCAAACGTACACGTTTTCGGCCGAAAACGCGTTTTCCGGCGAAAACGCACACCACGGCTCTTTCTGAGAAAAAGCAAGCACGGAGGACGAGAATCGCTTTTGCCCTGCGTAGCGTTCTGAGCAGCGGGTAGAAATAGGCAGCGAATTGCCGGCTAGCAGCTTCCCTGTGGCCGGGAAGTGCAAACGTACACGTTTTCGGCCGAAAACGCGTTTTCCGGCGAAAAAGCACACCATGGCTCTTTCTGAGAAAAAGCAAGCACGGAGGACGAAAATCGCTTTTGCCCTGCGTAGCGTTCCGGGCAGCGGGTAGAACCAGGCAGAGAATTCCCGGCTAGCAGCTTCCCTGTGGCCGGGAAGTGCAAACGTACACGTTTTCGGCCGAAAAAGCGTTTTCCGGCGAAAACGCACACCACGGCTCTTTCTGAGAAAAAGCAAGCACAGAGGACGAGAATCGCTTTTGCCCTGCGTAGCGTTCCGGGCAGCGGGTAGAACCAGGCAGAGAATTCCCGGCTAGCAGCTTCCCTGTGGCCGGGAAGTGCAAACGTACACGTTTTCGGCCGAAAACGCGTTTTCCCGCGAAAACGCACACCACGGCTCTTTCTGAGAAAAAGCAAGCACGGGCAGCGGGTAGAACCAGGCAGAGAATTCCCGGCTAGCAGCTTCCCTGTGGCGGGGAAGGGCAAACGTACACGTTTTAAGCCGAAAACGCGTTTTCCGGCGAAAACGCACACCACGGCTCTTTCTGAGAAAAAGCAAGCACGGAGGACGAGAATCGCTTTTGCCCTGCGTAGCGTTCTGAGCAGCGGGTAGAAATAGGCAGCGAATTGCCGGCTAGCAGCTTCCCTGTGGCCGGGAAGTGCAAACGTACACGTTTTCGGCCGAAAACGCGTTTTCCGGCGAAAAAGCACACCATGGCTCTTTCTGAGAAAAAGCAAGCACGGAGGACGAAAATCGCTTTTGCCCTGCGTAGCGTTCCGGGCAGCGGGTAGAACCAGGCAGAGAATTCCCGGCTAGCAGCTTCCCTGTGGCCGGGAAGTGCAAACGTACACGTTTTCGGCCGAAAAAGCGTTTTCCGGCGAAAACGCACACCACGGCTCTTTCTGAGAAAAAGCAAGCACAGAGGACGAGAATCGCTTTTGCCCTGCGTAGCGTTCCGGGCAGCGGGTAGAACCAGGCAGAGAATTCCCGGCTAGCAGCTTCCCTGTGGCCGGGAAGTGCAAACGTACACGTTTTCGGCCGAAAACGCGTTTTCCGGCGAAATCGCACACCACGGCTCTTTCTGAGAAAAAGCAAGCACGGAGGACGAGAATCGCTTTTGCCCTGCGTAGCGTTCCGGGCAGCGGGTAGAACCAGGCAGAGAATTCCCGGCTAGCAGCTTCCCTGTGGCGGGGAAGGGCAAACGTACACGTTTTAAGCCGAAAACGCGTTTTCCGGCGAAAACGCACACCACGGCTATTTCTGAGAAAAAACAAGCACGGAGGACGAGAATCGCTTTTGCCCTGCGTAGCGTTCTGAGCAGCGGGTAGAAATAGGCAGCGAATTGCCGGCTAGCAGCTTCCCTGTGGCCGGGAAGTGCAAACGTACACGTTTTCGGCCGAAAACGCGTTTTCCGGCGAAAAAGCACACCATGGCTCTTTCTGAGAAAAAGCAAGCACGGAGGACGAGAACCGCTTTTGCCCTGCGTAGCGTTCCGGGCGGCGGGTAGAACCAGGCAGAGAATTCCCGTCTAGCAGCTTCCCTGAGGCGGGAAAGTGCAAACGTACACGTTTTCGGCCGAAAATGCGTTTTCCGGCGAAAACGCACACCACGGCTCTTTCTGAGAAAAAGCAAGCACGGAGGACGAGAATCGCTTTTGCCCTGCGTAGCGTTCCGGGCAGCGGGTAGAACCAGGCAGAGAATTCCCGGCTAGCATCTTCCCTGTGGCCGGGAAGTGCAAACGTACACGTTTTCGGCCGTGTGGCCGGGAAGTGCAAACGTACACGTTTTCGGCCGAAAACGCGTTTTCCGGCGAAAACGCACACCACGGCTCTTTCTGAGAAAAAGCAAGCACGGAGGACGAGAATCGCTTTTGCCCTGCGTAGTGTTCCGGGCAGCGGGTAGAACCAGGCAGAGAATTCCCGGCTAGCAGCTTCCCTGTGGCCGGGAAGTGCAAACGTACACGTTTTCGGCCGAAAACGCGTTTTCCGGCGAAAACGCACACCACGGCTCTTTCTGAGAAAAAGCAAGCACGGAGGACGAGAATCGCTTTTGCCCTGCGTAGCGTTCCGGGCAGCGGGTAGAACCAGGCAGAGAATTCCCGGCTAGCAGCTTCCCTGTGGCCGGGAAGTGCAAACGTACACGTTTTCGGCCGAAAACGCGTTTTCCCGCGAAAACGCACACCACGGCTCTTTCTGAGAAAAAGCAAGCACGGAGGACGAGAATCGCTTTTGCCCTGCGTAGCGTTCCGGGCAGCGGGTAGAACCAGGCAGAGAATTCCCGGCTAGCAGCTTCCCTGTGGCGGGGAAGTGCAAACGTACACGTTTTCGGCCGAAAACTCCTTTTCCGGCGAAAACACACACCACGGCTCTTTCTGAGAAAAAGCAAGCACGGAGGACGAGAATCGCTTTTGCCCTGCGTAGCGTTCCGGGCAGCGGTTAGAACCAGGCAGAGAATTCCCGGCTAGCAGCTTCCCTGTGGCGGGGAAGTGCAAACGTACACGTTTTCGGCCGAAAACGCGTTTTCCGGCGAAAACGCACACCATGGCTCTTTCTGAGAAAAAGCAAGCACGGAGGACGAGAATCGCTTTTGCCCTGCGTAGCGTTCTGAGCAGCGGGTAGAAATAGGCAGCGAATTGCCGGCTAGCAGCTTCCCTGTGGCCGGGAAGTGCAAACGTACACGTTTTCGGCCGAAAACGCGTTTTCCGGCGAAAACGCACACCATGGCTCTTTCTGAGAAAAAGCAAGCACGGAGGACGAGAATCGTTTTTGCCCTGCGTAGCGTTCCGGGCAGCGGGTAGAACCAGGCAGAGAATTCCCGTCTAGCAGCTTCCCTGTGGCGGGGAAGTGCAAACGTACACGTTTTCGGCTGAAAACGCTTTTTCCGGCGAAAAAGCACACCATGGCTCTTTCTGAGAAAAAGCAAGCACGGAGGACGAGAATCGCTTTTGCCCTGCGTAGCGTTCTGAGCAGCGGGTAGAAATAGGCAGCGAATTCCCGGCTAGCAACTTCCCTGTGGCCGGGAAGTGCAAACGTACAAGTTTTCGGCCGAAAACGCGTTTTCCGGCGAAAACGCACACCACGGCTCTTTCTGAGAAAAAGCAAGCACGGAGGCGAGAATCGCTTTTGCCCTGCGTAGCGTTCTGAGCAGCGGGTAGAAATAGGCAGCGAATTGCCGGCTAGCAGCTTCCCTGTGGCGGGGAAGTGCAAACGTACACGTTTTCGGCCGAAAACGCGTTTTCCAGCGAAAACGCACACCACGGCTCTTTCTGAGAAAAAGCAAGCACGGAGGACGAGAATCGCTTTTGCCCTGCGTAGCGTTCCGGGCAGCGGGTAGAACCAGGCAGCGAATTCCCTGCTAGCAGCTTTCCTGTGGCGGGGAAGTGCAAACGTACACGTTTTCGGCCGAAAACGCGTTTTCCGGCGAAAACGCACACCACGGCTCTTTCTGAGAAAAAGCAAGCACGGAGGACGAGAACCGCTTTTGCCCTGCGTAGCGTTCCGGGCAGCGGGTAGAACCAGGCAGAGAATTCCCGGCTAGCAGCTTCCCTGTGGCCGGGAAGTGCAAACGTACACGTTTTCGGCCGAAAACGCGTTTTCCGGCGAAAACGCACACCACGGCTCTTTCTGAGAAAAAGCAAGCACGGAGGACGAGAATCGCTTTTGCCCTGCGTAGCGTTCCGGGCAGCGGGTAGAACCAGGAAGAGAATTCCCGGCTAGCAGCTTCCCTGTGGCGGGGAAGGGCAAACGTACACGTTTTCGGCCGAAAACGCGTTTTCCGGCAAAAACGCACACCACGGCTCTTTCTGAGAAAAAGCAAGCACGGAGGACGAGAATCGCTTTTGCCCTGCGTAGCGTTCTGAGCAGCGGGTAGAAATAGGCAGCGAATTGCCGGCTAGCAGCTTCCCTGTGGCCGGGAAGTGCAAACGTACACGTTTTCGGCCGAAAATGCGTTTTCCGGCGAAAACGCACACCACGGCTCTTTCTGAGAATAAGCAAGCACGGAGGACGAGAATCGCTTTTGCCCTGCGTAGCGTTCCGGGCAGCGGGTAGAACCAGGCAGAGAATTCCCGGCTAGCAGCTTCATTGTGGCCAGGAAGTGCAAACGTACACGTTTTCGGCCGAAAACGCGTTTTCCCGCGAAAACGCACACCACGGCTCTTTCTGAGAAAAAGCAAGCACGGAGGACGAGAATCGCTTTTGCCCTGCGTAGCGTTCCGGGCAGCGGGTAGAACCAGGCAGAGAATTCCCGGCTAGCAGCTTCCCTGTGGCCTGGAAGTGCAAACGTACACGTTTTCGGCCGAAAACGCCTTTTCCGGCGAAAACACACACCACGGCTCTTTCTGAGAAAAAGCAAGCACGGAGGACGAGAATCGCTTTTGCCCTGCGTAGCGTTCCGGGCAGCGGGTAGAACCAGGCAGAGAATTCCCGGCTAGCAGCTTCCCTGTGGCCGGGAAGTGCAAACGTACACGTTTTCGGCCGAAAACGCGTTTTCCGGCGAAATCGCACACCACGGCTCTTTCTGAGAAAAAGCAAGCACGGAGGACGAGAATCGCTTTTGCCCTGCGTAGCGTTCCGGGCAGCGGGTAGAACCAGGCAGAGAATTCCCGGCTAGCAGCTTCCCTGTGGCCGGAAGTGCAAACGTACACGTTTTCGGCCGAAAACGCGTTTTCTCGCGAAAACGCACACCACGGCTCTTTCTGAGAAAAAGCAAGCACGGAGGACGAGAATCGCTTTTGCCATGCGTAGCGTTCCGGGCAGCGGGTAGAACCAGGCAGAGAATTCCCGGCTAGCAGCTTCCCTGTGGCGGGGAAGTGCAAACGTACACGTTTTCGGCCGAAAACGCGTTTTCCGGCGAAAACGCACACCACGGCTCTTTCTGAGAAAAAGCAAGCACGGAGGACGAGAACCGCTTTTGCCCTGCGTAGCGTTCCGGGCAGCGGGTAGAACCAGGCAGAGAATTCCCGGCTAGCAGCTTCCCTGTGGCGGGGAAGTGCAAACGTACACGTTTTCGGCCGAAAACGCGTTTTCCGGCGAAAAAGCACACCATGGCTCTTTCTGAGAAAAAGCAAGCACGGAGGACGAGAATCGCTTTTGCCCTGCGTAGCGTTCCGGGCAGCGGGTAGAACCAGGCAGAGAATTCCCGGCTAGCAGCTTCCCTGTGGCGGGGAAGTGCAAACGTACACGTTTTCGGCCAAAAACGCGTTTACCGGCGAAAACGCACACCACGGCTCTTTCTGAGAAAAAGCAAGCACGGAGGACGAGAATCGCTTTTGCCCTGCGTAGCGTTCCGGGCAGCGGGTAGAACCAGGCAGAGAATTCCCGGCTAGCAGCTTCCCTGTGGCGGGGAAGTGCAAACGTACACGTTTTCGGCCGAAAACGCGTTTTCTGGCGAAAAACAACACCACGGCTCTTTCCGAGAAAAAGCAAGCACGGAGGACGAGAATCGCTTTTGCCCTGCGTAGTGTTCCGGGCAGCGGGTAGAACCATGCAGAGAATTCCCGGCTAGCAGCTTCCCTGTGGCCGGGAAGTGCAAACGTACACGTTTTCGGCCAAAAACGCGTTTTCCGGCGAAAACGCACACCACGGCACTTTCTGAGAAAAAGCAAGCACGGAGGACGAGAATCGCTTTTGCCCTGCGTAGCGTTCCGGGCAGCGGGTAGAACCAGGCAGAGAATTCCCGGCTAGCAGCTTCCCTGTGGCCGGGATGTGCAAACGTACACGTTTTCGGCCGAAAACGCGTTTTCCGGCGAAAACGCACACCACGGCTCTTTCTGAGAAAAAGCAAGCACGGAGGACGAGAATCGCTTTTGCCCTGCGTAGCGTTCTGAGCAGCGGGTAGAAATAGGCAGCGAATTGCCGGCTAGCAGCTTCCCTGTGGCCGGGAAGTGCAAACGTACACGTTTTCGGACGAAAACGCGTTTTCCGGCGAAAAAGCACACCATGGCTCTTTCTGAGAAAAAGCAAGCACGGAGGACGAGAATCGCTTTTGCCCTGCGTAGCGTTCCGGGCAGCGGGTAGAACCAGGCAGAGAATTCCCGGCTAGCAGCTTCCCTGTGGCCGGGAAGTGCAAACGTACACGTTTTCGGCCGAAAACGCGTTTTCTGGCGAAAACGCACACCACGGCTCTTTCTGAGAAAAAGCAAGCACGGAGGACGAGAATCGCTTTTCCCTGCGTAGCGTTCCGGGCAGCGGGTAGAACCAGGCAGAGAATTCTCGGCTAGCAGCTTCCCTGTGGCCGGGAAGTGCAAACGTACACGTTTTCGGCCGAAAACGCGTTTTCTGGCGAAAACGTACACCACGGCTCTTTCTGAGAAAAAGCAAGCACGGAGGACGAGAATCGCTTTTGCCATGCGTAGTGTTCCGGGCAGCGGGTAGAACCAGGCAGAGAATTCCCGGCTAGCAGCTTCCCTGTGGCCGGGAAGTGCAAACGTACACGTTTTCGGCCGAAAACGCGTTTTCCCGCGAAAACGCACACCACGGCTCTTTCTGAGAAAAAGCAAGCACGGAGGACGAGAATCGCTTTTGCCCTGCGTAGCGTTCCGGGCAGCGGGTAGAACCAGGCAGAGAATTCCCGGCTAGCAGCTTCCCTGTGGCCGGGAAGTGCAAACGTACACGTTTTCGCCGAAAACACGTTTTCCGGCGAAAACGCACACCACGGCTCTTTCTGAGAAAAAGGAAGCACGGAGGACGAGAATCGCTTTTGCCCTGCGTAGCGTTCCGGGCAGCGGGTAGAACCAGGCAGAGAATTCCCGGCTAGCAGCTTCCCTGTGGCCGGGAAGTGCAAACGTACACGTTTTCAGCCGAAAACGCGTTTTCCGGCGAAAACGCACACCACGGCTCTTTCTTAGAAAAAGCAAGCACGGAGGACGAGAACCGCTTTTGCCCTGCGTAGCGTTCCGGGCAGCGGGTAGAACCAGGCAGAGAATTCCCGGCTAGCAGCTTCCCTGTGGCCGGGAAGTGCAAACGTACACGTTTTCGGCCGAAAACGCGTTTTCCGGCGAAAACGCACACCACGGCTCTTTCTGAGAAAAAGCAAGCACGGAGGACGAGAATCGCTTTTGCCCTGCGTAGCGTTCTGAGCAGCGGGTAGAAATATGCAGCGAATTGCCGGCTAGCAGCTTCCCTGTGGCGGGGAAGTGCAAACGTACACGTGTTCGGCCGAAAACGCGTTTTCCGGCGAAAAAGCACACCATGGCTCTTTCTGAGAAAAAGCAAGGACGGAGGACGAGAATCGCTTTTGCCCTGCGTAGCGTTCCGGGCAGCGGGTAGAACCAGGCAGAGAATTCCCGTCTAGCAGCTTCCCTGTGGCGGGGAAGTGCAAACGTACACGTTTTCGGCCGAAAACGCGTTTTCCGGCGAAAACGCACACCACGGCTCTTTCTGAGAAAAAGCAAGCACGGAGGACAAGAATCGCTTTTGCCCTGCGTAGCGTTCTGAGCAGCGGGTAGAAATAGGCAGCGAATTGCCGGCTAGCAGCTTCCCTGTGGCCGGGAAGTGCAAACGTACACGTTTTCGGCCGAAAACGCGTTTTCCCGCGAAAACGCACACCACGGCTCTTTCTGAGAAAAAGCAAGCACGGAGGACGAGAATCGCTTTTCCCTGCGTAGCGTTCCGGGCAGCGGGTAGAACCAGGCAGAGAATTCCCGGCTAGCAGCTTCCCTGTGGCCGGGAAGTGCAAACGTACACGTTTTCGGCCGAAAACGCGTTTTCCGGCGAAAACGCACACCACGGCTCTTTCTGAGAAAAAGCAAGCACGGAGGACGAGAATCGCTTTTGCCCTGCGTAGTGTTCCGGGCAGCGGGTAGAACCAGGCAGAGAATTCCCGGCTAGCAGCTTCCCTGTGGCCGGGAAGTGCAAACGTACACGTTTTCGGCCGAAAACGCGTTTTCCGGCGAAAACGCACACCACGGCTCTTTCTGAGAAAAAGCAAGCACGGAGGACGAGAATCGCTTTTGCCCTGCGTAGCGTTCCGGGCAGCGGGTAGAACCAGGCAGAGAATTCCCGGCTAGCAGCTTCCCTGTGGCCGGGAAGTGCAAACGTACACGTTTTCGGCCGAAAACGCGTTTTCCGGCGAAAACGCACACCACGGCTCTTTCTGAGAAAAAGCAAGCACGGAGGACGAGAATCGCTTTTGCCCTGCGTAGCGTTCCGGGCAGCGGGTAGAACCAGGCAGAGAATTCCCGGCTAGCAGCTTCCCTGTGGCGGGGAAGTGCAAACGTACACGTTTTCGGCCGAAAACGCGTTTTCCGACGAAAACGCACACCACGGCTCTTTCTGAGAAAAGGCAAGCACGGAGGACGAGAATCGCTTTTCCCTGCGTAGCGTTCCGGGCAGCGGGTAGAACCAGGCAGAGAATTCCCGGCTAGCAGCTTCCCTGTGGCCGGGAAGTGCAAACGTACACGTTTTCGGCCGAAAACGCGTTTTCTGGCGAAAACGCACACCACGGCTCTTTCTGAGATAAAGCAAGCACGGAGGACGAGAATCGCTTTTGCCCTGCGTAGCGTTCCGGGCAGCGGGTAGAACCAGGCAGAGAATTCCCGGCTAGCAGCTTCCCTGTGGCCGGGAAGTGCAAACGTACACGTTTTCGGCCGAAAACGCGTTTTCCGGCGAAAACGCACACCACGGCTCTTTCTGAGAAAAAGCAAGCACGGAGGACAAGAATCGCTTTTGCCCTGCGTAGCGTTCTGAGCAGCGGGTAGAAATAGGCAGCGAATTGCCGGCTAGCAGCTTCCCTGTGGCCGGGAAGTGCAAACGTACACGTTTTCGGACGAAAACGCGTTTTCCGGCGAAAAAGCACACCACGGCTCTTTCTGAGAAAAAGCAAGCACGGAGGACGAGAATCGCTTTTGCCCTGCGTAGCGTTCCGGGCAGCGGGTAGAACCAGGCAGAGAATTCCCGGCTAGCAGCTTCCCTGTGGCCGGGAAGTGCAAACGTACACGTTTTCGCCGAAAACACGTTTTCCGGCGAAAACGCACACCACGGCTCTTTCTGAGAAAAAGCAAGCACGGAGGACGAGAATCGCTTTTGCCCTGCGTAGCGTTCCGGGCAGCGGGTAGAACCAGGCAGAGAATTCCCGGCTAGCAGCTTCCCTGTGGCCGGGAAGTGCAAACGTACACGTTTTCGGCCGAAAACGCGTTTACCGGCGAAAACGCACACCACGGCTCTTTCTGAGAAAAAGCAAGCACGGAGGACGAGAATCGCTTTTGCCCTGCGTAGCGTTCCGGGCAGCGGGTAGAACCAGGCAGCGAATTGCCGGCTAGCAGCTTCCCTGTGGCCGGGAAGTGCAAACGTACACGTTTTCGGCCGAAAACGCGTTTTCCGGCGAAAACGCACACCACGGCTCTTTCTGAGAAAAAGCAAGCACGGAGGACGAGAATCGCTTTTGCCCTGCGTAGCGTTCCGGGCAGCGGGTAGAACCAGGCAGAGAATTCCCGGCTAGCAGCTTCCCTGTGGCCGGGAAGTGCAAACGTACACGTTTTCGGCCGAAAACGCGTTTTCCGGCGAAAACGCACACCACGGCTCTTTCTGAGAAAAAGCAAGCACGGAGGACGAGAATCGCTTTTGCCCTGCGTAGCGTTCTGAGCAGCGGGTAGAAATATGCAGCGAATTGCCGGCTAGCAGCTTCCCTGTGGCCGGGAAGTGCAAACGTACACGTTTTCGGCCGAAAACGCGTTTTCCGGCGAAAACGCACACCTCGGCTCTTTCTGAGAAAAAGCAAGCACGGAGGACGAGAATCGCTTTTACCCTGCGTAGCGTTCTGAGCAGCGGGTAGAAATATGCAGCGAATTGCCGGCTAGCAGCTTCCCTGTGGCCGGGAAGTGCAAACGTACACGTTTTCGGCCGAAAACGCGTTTTCCGGGTAAAAAGCACACCATGGCTCTTTCTGAGAAAAAGCAAGCACGGAGGACGAGAATCGCTTTTGCCCTGCGTAGCGTTCCGGGCAGCGGGTAGAACCAGGCAGAGAATTCCCGGCTAGCAGCTTCCCTGTGGCGGGGAAGTGCAAACGTACACGTTTTCGGCCGAAAACGCGTTTTCCGGCGAAAACGCACACCACGGCTCTTTCTGAGAAAAAGCAAGCACGGAGGACGAGAATCGCTTTTGCCCTGCGTAGCGTTCCGGGCAGCGGGTAGAACCAGGCAGAGAATTCCCGGCTAGCAGCTTCCCTGTGGCCGGGAAGTGCAAACGTACACGTTTTCGGCCGAAAACGCGTTTTCCCGCGAAAACGCACACCACGGCTCTTTCTGAGAAAAAGCAAGCACGGAGGACGAGAATCGCTTTTGCCCTGCGTAGCGTTCCGGGCAGCGGGTAGAACCAGGCAGAGAATTCCCGGCTAGCAGCTTCCCTGTGGCCGGGAAGTGCAAATGTACACGTTTTCGGCCGAAAACGCGTTTTCTGGCGAAAACGCACACCACGGCTCTTTCTGAGAAAAAGCAAGCACGGAGGACGAGAATCGCTTTTCCCTGCGTAGCGTTCCGGGCAGCGGGTAGAACCAGGCAGAGAATTCCCGGCTAGCAGCTTCCCTGTGGCCGGGAAGTGCAAACGTACACGTTTTCGGCCGAAAACGCGTTTTCCGGCGAAAACGCACACCACGGCTCTTTCTGAGAAAAAGCAAGCACGGAGGACGAGAATCGCTTTTGCCCTGCGTAGTGTTCCGGGCAGCGGGTAGAACCAGGCAGAGAATTCCCGGCTAGCAGCTTCCCTGTGGCCGGGAAGTGCAAACGTACACGTTTTCGGCCGAAAACGCGTTTTCCGGCGAAAACGCACACCACGGCTCTTTCTGAGAAAAAGCAAGCACGGAGGACGAGAATCGCTTTTGCCCTGCGTAGCGTTCCGGGCAGCGGGTAGAACCAGGCAGAGAATTCCCGGCTAGCAGCTTCCCTGTGGCCGGGAAGTGCAAACGTACACGTTTTCGGCCGAAAACGCGTTTTCTGGCGAAAACGCACACCACGGCTCTTTCTGAGAAAAAGCAAGCACGGAGGACGAGAATCGCTTTTCCCTGCGTAGCGTTCCGGGCAGCGGGTAGAACCAGGCAGAGAATTCCCGGCTAGCAGCTTCCCTGTGGCCGGGAAGTGCAAACGTACACGTTTTCGGCCGAAAACGCGTTTTCCGGCGAAAACGCACACCACGGCTCTTTCTGAGAAAAAGCAAGCACGGAGGACGAGAATCGCTTTTGCCCTGCGTAGCGTTCCGGGCAGCGGGTAGAACCAGGCAGAGAATTCCCGGCTAGCAGCTTCCCTGTGGCCGGGAAGTGCAAACGTACACGTTTTCGGCCGAAAACGCGTTTCTAGCGAAAACGCACACCACGGCTCTTTCTGAGAAAAAGCAAGCACGGAGGACGAGAATCGCTTTTCCCTGCGTAGCGTTCCGGGCAGCGGGTAGAACCAGGCAGAGAATTCCCGGCTAGCAGCTTCCCTGTGGCCGGGAAGTGCAAACGTACACGTTTTCGGCCGAAAACGCGTTTTCCGGCGAAAACGCACACCACGGCTCTTTCTGAGAAAAAGCAAGCACGGAGGACGAGAATCGCTTTTGCCCTGCGTAGTGTTCCGGGCAGCGGGTAGAACCAGGCAGAGAATTCCCGGCTAGCAGCTTCCCTGTGGCCGGGAAGTGCAAACGTACACGTTTTCGGCCGAAAACGCGTTTTCCGGCGAAAACGCACACCACGGCTCTTTCTGAGAAAAAGCAAGCACGGAGGACGAGAACCGCTTTTGCCCTGCGTAGCGTTCCGGGCAGCGGGTAGAACCAGGCAGAGAATTCCCGGCTAGCAGCTTCCCTGTGGCGGGGAAGTGCAAACGTACACGTTTTCGGCCGAAAACGCGTTTTCCGGCGAAAACGCACACCACGGCTCTTTCTGAGAAAAAGCAAGCACGGAGGACGAGAACCGCTTTTGCCCTGCGTAGCGTTCCGGGCAGCGGGTAGAACCAGGCAGAGAATTCCCGGCTAGCAGCTTCCCTGTGGCCGGGAAGTGCAAACGCACACGTTTTCGGCCGAAAACGCGTTTTCCGGCGAAAACGCACACCACGGCTCTTTCTGAGAAAAAGCAAGCACGGAGGACGAGAACCGCTTTTGCCCTGCGTAGCGTTCCGGGCAGCGGGTAGAACCAGGCAGAGAATTCCCGGCTAGCAGCTTCCCTGTGGCGGGGAAGTGCAAACGTACACGTTTTCGGCCGAAAACGCGTTTTCCGGCGAAAACGCACACCACGGCTCTTTCTGAGAAAAAGCAAGCACGGAGGACGAGAACCGCTTTTGCCCTGCGTAGCGTTCCGGGCAGCGGGTAGAACCAGGCAGAGAATTCCCGGCTAGCAGCTTCCCTGTGGCGGGGAAGTGCAAACGTACACGTTTTCGGCCGAAAACGCGTTTTCCGGCGAAAACGCACACCACGGCTCTTTCTGAGAAAAAGCAAGCACGGAGGACGAGAACCGCTTTTGCCCTGCGTAGCGTTCCGGGCAGCGGGTAGAACCAGGCAGAGAATTCCCGGCTAGCAGCTTCCCTGTGGCCGGGAAGTGCAAACGAACACGTTTTCGGCCGAAAACGCGTTTTCCGGCGAAATCGCACACCACGGCTCTTTCTTAGAAAAAGCAAGCACGGAGGACGAGAACCGCTTTTGCCCTGCGTAGCGTTCCGGGCAGCGGGTAGAACCAGGCAGAGAATTCCCGGCTAGCAGCTTCCCTGTGGCGGGGAAGTGCAAACGTACACGTTTTCGGCCGAAAACGCGTTTTCCGGCGAAATCGCACACCACGGCTCTTTCTGAGAAAAAGCAAGCACGGAGGACGAGAACCGCTTTTGCCCTGCGTAGCGTTCCGGGCAGCGGGTAGAACCAGGCAGAGAATTCCCGGCTAGCAGCTTCCCTGTGGCGGGGAAGTGCAAACGTACACGTTTTCGGCCGAAAACGCGTTTTCCGGCGAAAACGCACACCACGGCTCTTTCCGAGAAAAAGCAAGCACGGAGGACGAGAACCGCTTTTGCCCTGCGTAGCGTTCCGGGCAGCGGGTAGAACCAGGCAGAGAATTCCCGGCTAGCAGCTTCCCTGTGGCGGGGAAGTGCAAACGTACACGTTTTCGGCCGAAAACGCGTTTTCCGGCGAAATCGCACACCACGGCTCTTTCTGAGAAAAAGCAAGCACGGAGGACGAGAACCGCTTTTGCCCTGCGTAGCGTTCCGGGCAGCGGGTAGAACCAGGCAGAGAATTCCCGGCTAGCAGCTTCCCTGTGGCGGGGAAGTGCAAACGTACACGTTTTCGGCCGAAAACGCGTTTTCCGGCGAAATCGCACACCACGGCTCTTTCTGAGAAAAAGCAAGCACGGAGGACGAGAACCGCTTTTGCCCTGCGTAGCGTTCCGGGCAGCGGGTAGAACCAGGCAGAGAATTCCCGGCTAGCAGCTTCCCTGTGGCGGGGAAGTGCAAACGTACACGTTTTCGGCCGAAAACGCGTTTTCCGGCGAAATCGCACACCACGGCTCTTTCTGAGAAAAAGCAAGCACGGAGGACGAGAACCGCTTTTGCCCTGCGTAGCGTTCCGGGCAGCGGGTAGAACCAGGCAGAGAATTCCCGGCTAGCAGCTTCCCTGTGGCGGGGAAGTGCAAACGTACACGTTTTCGGCCGAAAACGCGTTTTCCGGCGAAAACGCACACCACGGCTCTTTCCGAGAAAAAGCAAGCACGGAGGACGAGAACCGCTTTTGCCCTGCGTAGCGTTCCGGGCAGCGGGTAGAACCAGGCAGAGAATTCCCGGCTAGCAGCTTCCCTGTGGCGGGGAAGTGCAAACGTACACGTTTTCGGCCGAAAACGCGTTTTCCGGCGAAAACGCACACCACGGCTCTTTCCGAGAAAAAGCAAGCACGGAGGACGAGAACCGCTTTTGCCCTGCGTAGCGTTCCGGGCAGCGGGTAGAACCAGGCAGAGAATTCCCGGCTAGCAGCTTCCCTGTGGCGGGGAAGTGCAAACGTACACGTTTTCGGCCAAAAACGCTTTTTCCGGCGAAATCGCACACCACGGCTCTTTCTGAGAAAAAGCAAGCACGGAGGACGAGAACCGCTTTTGCCCTGCGTAGCGTTCCGGGCAGCGGGTAGAACCAGGCAGAGAATTCCCGGCTAGCAGCTTCCCTGTGGCGGGGAAGTGCAAACGTACACGTTTTCGGCCGAAAACGCGTTTTCCGGCGAAATCGCACACCACGGCTCTTTCTGAGAAAAAGCAAGCACGGAGGACGAGAACCGCTTTTGCCCTGCGTAGCGTTCCGGGCAGCGGGTAGAACCAGGCAGAGAATTCCCGGCTAGCAGCTTCCCTGTGGCGGGGAAGTGCAAACGTACACGTTTTCGGCCGAAAACGCGTTTTCCGGCGAAAACGCACACCACGGCTCTTTCCGAGAAAAAGCAAGCACGGAGGACGAGAACCGCTTTTGCCCTGCGTAGCGTTCCGGGCAGCGGGTAGAACCAGGCAGAGAATTCCCGGCTAGCAGCTTCCCTGTGGCGGGGAAGTGCAAACGTACACGTTTTCGGCCGAAAACGCGTTTTCCGGCGAAATCGCACACCACGGCTCTTTCTGAGAAAAAGCAAGCACGGAGGACGAGAACCGCTTTTGCCCTGCGTAGCGTTCCGGGCAGCGGGTAGAACCAGGCAGAGAATTCCCGGCTAGCAGCTTCCCTGTGGCGGGGAAGTGCAAACGTACACGTTTTCGGCCGAAAACGCGTTTTCCGGCGAAATCGCACACCACGGCTCTTTCTGAGAAAAAGCAAGCACGGAGGACGAGAACCGCTTTTGCCCTGCGTAGCGTTCCGGGCAGCGGGTAGAACCAGGCAGAGAATTCCCGGCTAGCAGCTTCCCTGTGGCGGGGAAGTGCAAACGTACACGTTTTCGGCCGAAAACGCGTTTTCCGGCGAAATCGCACACCACGGCTCTTTCTGAGAAAAAGCAAGCACGGAGGACGAGAACCGCTTTTGCCCTGCGTAGCGTTCCGGGCAGCGGGTAGAACCAGGCAGAGAATTCCCGGCTAGCAGCTTCCCTGTGGCGGGGAAGTGCAAACGTACACGTTTTCGGCCGAAAACGCGTTTTCCGGCAAAAACGCACACCACGGCTCTTTCTGAGAAAAAGCAAGCACGGAGGACGAGAATCGCTTTTGCCCTGCGTAGCGTTCTGAGCAGCGGGTAGAAATAGGCAGCGAATTGCCGGCTAGCAGCTTCCCTGTGGCCGGGAAGTGCAAACGTACACGTTTTCGGCCGAAAATGCGTTTTCCGGCGAAAACGCACACCACGGCTCTTTCTGAGAAAAAGCAAGCACGGAGGACGAGAATCGCTTTTGCCCTGCGTAGCGTTCCGGGCAGCGGGTAGAACCAGGCAGAGAATTCCCGGCTAGCAGCTTCATTGTGGCCAGGAAGTGCAAACGTACACGTTTTCGGCCGAAAACGCGTTTTCCGGCGAAATCGCACACCACGGCTCTTTCTGAGAAAAAGCAAGCACGGAGGACGAGAATCGCTTTTGCCCTGCGTAGCGTTCCGGGCAGCGGGTAGAACCAGGCAGAGAATTCCCGGCTAGCAGCTTCCCTGTGGCCTGGAAGTGCAAACGTACACGTTTTCGGCCGAAAACGCCTTTTCCGGCGAAAACACACACCACGGCTCTTTCTGAGAAAAAGCAAGCACGGAGGACGAGAATCGCTTTTGCCCTGCGTAGCGTTCCGGGCAGCGGTTAGAACCAGGCAGAGAATTCCCGGCTAGCAGCTTCCCTGTGGCCGGGAAGTGCAAACGTACACGTTTTCGGCCGAAAACGCGTTTTCCGGCGAAAACGCACACCACGGCTCTTTCTGAGAAAAAGCAAGCACGGAGGACGAGAATCGCTTTTGCCCTGCGTAGCGTTCTGAGCAGCGGGTAGAAATAGGCAGCGAATTGCCGGCTAGCAGCTTCCCTGTGGCCGGGAAGTGCAAACGTACACGTTTTCGGCCGAAAACGCGTTTTCCGGCGAAAACGCACACCACGGCTCTTTCTGAGAAAAAGTAAGCACGGAGGACGAGAATCGCTTTTGTCCTGCGTAGCGTTCCGGGCAGCGGGTAGAACCAGGCAGAGAATTCCCGGCTAGCAGCTTCCCTGTGGCCGGGAAGTGCAAACGTACACGTTTTCGGCCGAAAACGCGTTTTACGGCGAAAACGCACACCACGGCTCTTTCTGAGAAAAAGCAAGCACGGAGGACGAGAATCGCTTTTGCCCTGCGTAGCGTTCCGGGCAGCGGGTAGAACCAGGCAGAGAATTCGCGGCTAGCAGCTTCCCTGTGGCCGGGAAGTGCAAACGTACACGTTTTCGGCCGAAAACACGTTTTCCGGCGAAAACGCACACCACGGCTCTTTCTGAGAAAAAGCAAACACGGAGGACGAGAATCGCTTTTGCCCTGCGTAGCGTTCTGAGCAGCGGGTAGAAATAGGCAGCGAATTGCCGGCTAGCAGCTTCCCTGTGGCGGGGAAGTGCAAACGTACACGTTTTCGGCCGAAAACGCGTTTTCCGGCGAAAACGCACACCATGGCTCTTTCTGAGAAAAAGCAAGCACGGAGGACGAGAATCGTTTTTGCCCTGCGTAGCGTTCCGGGCAGCGGGTAGAACCAGGCAGAGAATTCCCGGCTAGCAGCTTCCCTGTGGCCGGGAAGTGCAAACGTACACGTTTTCGGCCGAAAACGCTTTCTCCGGCGAAAACGCACACCACGACTCTTTCTGAGATAAAGCAAGCACGGAGGACGAGAATCGCTTTTGCCCTGCGTAGCGTTCCGGGCAGCGGGTAGAACCAGGCAGAGAATTCCCGGCTAGCAGCTTCCCTGTGGCCGGGAAGTGCAAACGTACACGTTTTCGGCCGAAAACGCGTTTTCCGGCGAAATCGCACACCACGGCTCTTTCTGAGAAAAAGCAAGCACGGAGGACGAGAATCGCTTTTGCCCTGCGTAGCGTTCCGGGCAGCGGGTAGAACCAGGCAGAGAATTCCCGGCTAGCAGCTTCCCTGTGGCCGGAAGTGCAAACGTACACGTTTTCGGCCGAAAACGCGTTTTCTCGCGAAAACGCACACCACGGCTCTTTCTGAGAAAAAGCAAGCACGGAGGACGAGAATCGCTTTTGCCATGCGTAGCGTTCCGGGCAGCGGGTAGAACCAGGCAGAGAATTCCCGGCTAGCAGCTTCCCTGTGGCGGGGAAGTGCAAACGTACACGTTTTCGGCCGAAAACGCGTTTTCCGGCAAAAACGCACACCACGGCTCTTTCTGAGAAAAAGCAAGCACGGAGGACGAGAACCGCTTTTGCCCTGCGTAGCGTTCCGGGCAGCGGGTAGAACCAGGCAGAGAATTCCCGGCTAGCAGCTTCCCTGTGGCCTGGAAGTGCAAACGTACACGTTTTCGGCCGAAAACGCCTTTTCCGGCGAAAACACACACCACGGCTCTTTCTGAGAAAAAGCAAGCACGGAGGACGAGAATCGCTTTTGCCCTGCGTAGCGTTCCGGGCAGCGGTTAGAACCAGGCAGAGAATTCCCGGCTAGCAGCTTCCCTGTGGCCGGGAAGTGCAAACGTACACGTTTTCGGCCGAAAACGCGTTTTCCGGCGAAAACGCACACCACGGCACTTTCTGAGAAAAAGCAAGCACGGAGGACGAGAATCGCTTTTGCCCTGCGTAGCGTTCTGAGCAGCGGGTAGAAATAGGCAGCGAATTGCCGGCTAGCAGCTTCCCTGTGGCCGGGAAGTGCAAACGTACACGTTTTCGGCCGAAAACACGTTTTCCGGCGAAAACGCACACCACGGCTCTTTCTGAGAAAAAGCAAACACGGAGGACGAGAATCGCTTTTGCCCTGCGTAGCGTTCTGAGCAGCGGGTAGAAATAGGCAGCGAATTGCCGGCTAGCAGCTTCCCTGTGGCGGGGAAGTGCAAACGTACACGTTTTCGGCCGAAAACGCGTTTTCCGGCGAAAACGCACACCATGGCTCTTTCTGAGAAAAAGCAAGCACGGAGGACGAGAATCGTTTTTGCCCTGCGTAGCGTTCCGGGCAGCGGGTAGAACCAGGCAGAGAATTCCCGGCTAGCAGCTTCCCTGTGGCCGGGAAGTGCAAACGTACACGTTTTCGGCCGAAAACGCTTTCTCCGGCGAAAACGCACACCACGACTCTTTCTGAGATAAAGCAAGCACGGAGGACGAGAATCGCTTTTGCCCTGCGTAGCGTTCCGGGCAGCGGGTAGAACCAGGCAGAGAATTCCCGGCTAGCAGCTTCCCTGTGGCCGGGAAGTGCAAACGTACACGTTTTCGGCCGAAAACGCGTTTTCCGGCGAAATCGCACACCACGGCTCTTTCTGAGAAAAAGCAAGCACGGAGGACGAGAATCGCTTTTGCCCTGCGTAGCGTTCCGGGCAGCGGGTAGAACCAGGCAGAGAATTCCCGGCTAGCAGCTTCCCTGTGGCCGGAAGTGCAAACGTACACGTTTTCGGCCGAAAACGCGTTTTCTCGCGAAAACGCACACCACGGCTCTTTCTGAGAAAAAGCAAGCACGGAGGACGAGAATCGCTTTTGCCATGCGTAGCGTTCCGGGCAGCGGGTAGAACCAGGCAGAGAATTCCCGGCTAGCAGCTTCCCTGTGGCGGGGAAGTGCAAACGTACACGTTTTCGGCCGAAAACGCGTTTTCCGGCAAAAACGCACACCACGGCTCTTTCTGAGAAAAAGCAAGCACGGAGGACGAGAACCGCTTTTGCCCTGCGTAGCGTTCCGGGCAGCGGGTAGAACCAGGCAGAGAATTCCCGGCTAGCAGCTTCCCTGTGGCGGGGAAGTGCAAACGTACACGTTTTCGGCCGAAAACGCGTTTTCCGGCGAAAAAGCACACCATGGCTCTTTCTGAGAAAAAGCAAGCACGGAGGACGAGAATCGCTTTTGCCCTGCGTAGCGTTCCGGGCAGCGGGTAGAACCAGGCAGAGAATTCCCGGCTAGCAGCTTCCCTGTGGCGGGGAAGTGCAAACGTACACGTTTTCGGCCAAAAACGCGTTTACCGGCGAAAACGCACACCACGGCTCTTTCTGAGAAAAAGCAAGCACGGAGGACGAGAATCGCTTTTGCCCTGCGTAGCGTTCCGGGCAGCGGGTAGAACCAGGCAGAGAATTCCCGGCTAGCAGCTTCCCTGTGGCGGGGAAGTGCAAACGTACTACGTTTTCGGCCGAAAACGCGTTTTCTGGCGAAAAACAACACCACGGCTCTTTCTGAGAAAAAGCAAGCACGGAGGACGAGAATCGCTTTTGCCCTGCGTAGTGTTCCGGGCAGCGGGTAGAACCATGCAGAGAATTCCCGGCTAGCAGCTTCCCTGTGGCCGGGAAGTGCAAACGTACACGTTTTCGGCCAAAAACGCGTTTTCCGGCGAAAACGCACACCACGGCACTTTCTGAGAAAAAGCAAGCACGGAGGACGAGAATCGCTTTTGCCCTGCGTAGCGTTCCGGGCAGCGGGTAGAACCAGGCAGAGAATTCCCGGCTAGCAGCTTCCCTGTGGCCGGGATGTGCAAACGTACACGTTTTCGGCCGAAAACGCGTTTTCCGGCGAAAACGCACACCACGGCTCTTTCTGAGAAAAAGCAAGCACGGAGGACGAGAATCGCTTTTGCCCTGCGTAGCGTTCTGAGCAGCGGGTAGAAATAGGCAGCGAATTGCCGGCTAGCAGCTTCCCTGTGGCCGGGAAGTGCAAACGTACACGTTTTCGGACGAAAACGCGTTTTCCGGCGAAAAAGCACACCATGGCTCTTTCTGAGAAAAAGCAAGCACGGAGGACGAGAATCGCTTTTGCCCTGCGTAGCGTTCCGGGCAGCGGGTAGAACCAGGCAGAGAATTCCCGGCTAGCAGCTTCCCTGTGGCCGGGAAGTGCAAACGTACACGTTTTCGGCCGAAAACGCGTTTTCTGGCGAAAACGCACACCACGGCTCTTTCTGAGAAAAAGCAAGCACGGAGGACGAGAATCGCTTTTCCCTGCGTAGCGTTCCGGGCAGCGGGTAGAACCAGGCAGAGAATTCTCGGCTAGCAGCTTCCCTGTGGCCGGGAAGTGCAAACGTACACGTTTTCGGCCGAAAACGCGTTTTCTGGCGAAAACGTACACCACGGCTCTTTCTGAGAAAAAGCAAGCACGGAGGACGAGAATCGCTTTTGCCATGCGTAGTGTTCCGGGCAGCGGGTAGAACCAGGCAGAGAATTCCCGGCTAGCAGCTTCCCTGTGGCCGGGAAGTGCAAACGTACACGTTTTCGGCCGAAAACGCGTTTTCCCGCGAAAACGCACACCACGGCTCTTTCTGAGAAAAAGCAAGCACGGAGGACGAGAATCGCTTTTGCCCTGCGTAGCGTTCCGGGCAGCGGGTAGAACCAGGCAGAGAATTCCCGGCTAGCAGCTTCCCTGTGGCCGGGAAGTGCAAACGTACACGTTTTCGCCGAAAACACGTTTTCCGGCGAAAACGCACACCACGGCTCTTTCTGAGAAAAAGGAAGCACGGAGGACGAGAATCGCTTTTGCCCTGCGTAGCGTTCCGGGCAGCGGGTAGAACCAGGCAGAGAATTCCCGGCTAGCAGCTTCCCTGTGGCCGGGAAGTGCAAACGTACACGTTTTCAGCCGAAAACGCGTTTTCCGGCGAAAACGCACACCACGGCTCTTTCTGAGAAAAAGCAAGCACGGAGGACGAGAACCGCTTTTGCCCTGCGTAGCGTTCCGGGCAGCGGGTAGAACCAGGCAGAGAATTCCCGGCTAGCAGCTTCCCTGTGGCCGGGAAGTGCAAACGTACACGTTTTCGGCCGAAAACGCGTTTTCCGGCGAAAACGCACACCACGGCTCTTTCTGAGAAAAAGCAAGCACGGAGGACGAGAATCGCTTTTGCCCTGCGTAGCGTTCTGAGCAGCGGGTAGAAATATGCAGCGAATTGCCGGCTAGCAGCTTCCCTGTGGCGGGGAAGTGCAAACGTACACGTGTTCGGCCGAAAACGCGTTTTCCGGCGAAAAAGCACACCATGGCTCTTTCTGAGAAAAAGCAAGGACGGAGGACGAGAATCGCTTTTGCCCTGCGTAGCGTTCCGGGCAGCGGGTAGAACCAGGCAGAGAATTCCCGTCTAGCAGCTTCCCTGTGGCGGGGAAGTGCAAACGTACACGTTTTCGGCCGAAAACGCGTTTTCCGGCGAAAACGCACACCACGGCTCTTTCTGAGAAAAAGCAAGCACGGAGGACAAGAATCGCTTTTGCCCTGCGTAGCGTTCTGAGCAGCGGGTAGAAATAGGCAGCGAATTGCCGGCTAGCAGCTTCCCTGTGGCCGGGAAGTGCAAACGTACACGTTTTCGGACGAAAACGCGTTTTCCGGCGAAAAAGCACACCACGGCTCTTTCTGAGAAAAAGCAAGCACGGAGGACGAGAATCGCTTTTGCCCTGCGTAGCGTTCCGGGCAGCGGGTAGAACCAGGCAGAGAATTCCCGGCTAGCAGCTTCCCTGTGGCGGGGAAGTGCAAACGTACACGTTTTCGGCCGAAAATGCGTTTTCCGGCGAAAACGCACACCACGGCTCTTTCTGAGAAAAAGGAAGCACGGAGGACGAGAATCGCTTTTGCCCTGCGTAGCGTTCCGGGCAGCGGGTAGAACCAGGCAGCGAATTGCCGGCTAGCAGCTTCCCTGTGGCCGTGAAGTGCAAACGTACACGTTTTCGGCCGAAAACGCGTTTTCCCGCGAAAACGCACACCACGGCTCTTTCTGAGAAAAAGCAAGCACGGAGGACGAGAATCGCTTTTGCCCTGCGTAGCGTTCCGGGCAGCGGGTAGAACCAGGCAGAGAATTCCCGGCTAGCAGCTTCCCTGTGGCCGGGAAGTGCAAACGTACACGTTTTCGGCCGAAAACGCGTTTTCCGGCGAAAACGCACACCACGGCTCTTTCTGAGAAAAAGCAAGCACGGAGGACGAGAACCGCTTTTGCCCTGCGTAGCGTTCCGGGCAGCGGGTAGAACCAGGCAGAGAATTCCCGGCTAGCAGCTTCCCTGTGGCCGGGAAGTGCAAACGTACACGTTTTCGGCCGAAAACGCGTTTTCCCGCGAAAACGCACACCACGGCTCTTTCTGAGAAAAAGCAAGCACGGAGGACGAGAATCGCTTTTGCCCTGCGTAGCGTTCCGGGCAGCGGGTAGAACCAGGCAGAGAATTCCCGGCTAGCAGCTTCCCTCTGGCCGGGAAGTGCAAACGTACACGTTTTCGGCCGAAAACGCGTTTTCCGGCGAAAACGCACACCACGGCTCTTTCTGAGAAAAAGCAAGCACGGAGGACGAGAATCGCTTTTGCCCTGCGTAGCGTTCCGGGCAGCGGGTAGAACCAGGCAGAGAATTCCCGGCTAGCAGCTTCCCTGTGGCCGGGAAGTGCAAACGTACACGTTTTCGGCCGAAAACGCGTTTTCCGGCGAAAACGCACACCACGGCTCTTTCTGAGAAAAAGCAAGCACGGAGGACGAGAACCGCTTTTGCCCTGCGTAGCGTTCCGGGCAGCGGGTAGAACCAGGCAGAGAATTCCCGGCTAGCAGCTTCCCTGTGGCCGGGAAGTGCAAACGTACACGTTTTCGGCCGAAAACGCGTTTTCCCGCGAAAACGCACACCACGGCTCTTTCTGAGAAAAAGCAAGCACGGAGGACGAGAATCGCTTTTCCCTGCGTAGCGTTCCGGGCAGCGGGTAGAACCAGGCAGAGAATTCCCGGCTAGCAGCTTCCCTGTGGCCGGGAAGTGCAAACGTACACGTTTTCGGCCGAAAACGCGTTTTCCGGCGAAAACGCACACCACGGCTCTTTCTGAGAAAAAGCAAGCACGGAGGACGAGAATCGCTTTTGCCCTGCGTAGTGTTCCGGGCAGCGGGTAGAACCAGGCAGAGAATTCCCGGCTAGCAGCTTCCCTGTGGCCGGGAAGTGCAAACGTACACGTTTTCGGCCGAAAACGCGTTTTCCGGCGAAAACGCACACCACGGCTCTTTCTGAGAAAAAGCAAGCACGGAGGACGAGAATCGCTTTTGCCCTGCGTAGCGTTCCGGGCAGCGGGTAGAACCAGGCAGAGAATTCCCGGCTAGCAGCTTCCCTGTGGCCGGGAAGTGCAAACGTACACGTTTTCGGCCGAAAACGCGTTTTCCGGCGAAAACGCACACCACGGCTCTTTCTGAGAAAAAGCAAGCACGGAGGACGAGAATCGCTTTTGCCCTGCGTAGCGTTCCGGGCAGCGGGTAGAACCAGGCAGAGAATTCCCGGCTAGCAGCTTCCCTGTGGCGGGGAAGTGCAAACGTACACGTTTTCGGCCGAAAACGCGTTTTCCGACGAAAACGCACACCACGGCTCTTTCTGAGAAAAGGCAAGCACGGAGGACGAGAATCGCTTTTCCCTGCGTAGCGTTCCGGGCAGCGGGTAGAACCAGGCAGAGAATTCCCGGCTAGCAGCTTCCCTGTGGCCGGGAAGTGCAAACGTACACGTTTTCGGCCGAAAACGCGTTTTCTGGCGAAAACGCACACCACGGCTCTTTCTGAGATAAAGCAAGCACGGAGGACGAGAATCGCTTTTGCCCTGCGTAGCGTTCCGGGCAGCGGGTAGAACCAGGCAGAGAATTCCCGGCTAGCAGCTTCCCTGTGGCCGGGAAGTGCAAACGTACACGTTTTCGGCCGAAAACGCGTTTTCCGGCGAAAACGCACACCACGGCTCTTTCTGAGAAAAAGCAAGCACGGAGGACAAGAATCGCTTTTGCCCTGCGTAGCGTTCTGAGCAGCGGGTAGAAATAGGCAGCGAATTGCCGGCTAGCAGCTTCCCTGTGGCCGGGAAGTGCAAACGTACACGTTTTCGGACGAAAACGCGTTTTCCGGCGAAAAAGCACACCACGGCTCTTTCTGAGAAAAAGCAAGCACGGAGGACGAGAATCGCTTTTGCCCTGCGTAGCGTTCCGGGCAGCGGGTAGAACCAGGCAGAGAATTCCCGGCTAGCAGCTTCCCTGTGGCCGGGAAGTGCAAACGTACACGTTTTCGCCGAAAACACGTTTTCCGGCGAAAACGCACACCACGGCTCTTTCTGAGAAAAAGGAAGCACGGAGGACGAGAATCGCTTTTGCCCTGCGTAGCGTTCCGGGCAGCGGGTAGAACCAGGCAGAGAATTCCCGGCTAGCAGCTTCCCTGTGGCCGGGAAGTGCAAACGTACACGTTTTCGGCCGAAAACGCTTTTACCGGCGAAAACGCACACCACGGCTCTTTCTGAGAAAAAGCAAGCACGGAGGACGAGAATCGCTTTTGCCCTGCGTAGCGTTCCGGGCAGCGGGTAGAACCAGGCAGCGAATTGCCGGCTAGCAGCTTCCCTGTGGCCGGGAAGTGCAAACGTACACGTTTTCGGCCGAAAACGCGTTTTCCGGCGAAAACGCACACCACGGCTCTTTCTGAGAAAAAGCAAGCACGGAGGACGAGAATCGCTTTTGCCCTGCGTAGCGTTCCGGGCAGCGGGTAGAACCAGGCAGAGAATTCCCGGCTAGCAGCTTCCCTGTGGCCGGGAAGTGCAAACGTACACGTTTTCGGCCGAAAACGCGTTTTCCGGCGAAAACGCACACCACGGCTCTTTCTGAGAAAAAGCAAGCACGGAGGACGAGAATCGCTTTTGCCCTGCGTAGCGTTCTGAGCAGCGGGTAGAAATATGCAGCGAATTGCCGGCTAGCAGCTTCCCTGTGGCCGGGAAGTGCAAACGTACACGTTTTCGGCCGAAAACGCGTTTTCCGGCGAAAACGCACACCTCGGCTCTTTCTGAGAAAAAGCAAGCACGGAGGACGAGAATCGCTTTTACCCTGCGTAGCGTTCTGAGCAGCGGGTAGAAATATGCAGCGAATTGCCGGCTAGCAGCTTCCCTGTGGCCGGGAAGTGCAAACGTACACGTTTTCGGCCGAAAACGCGTTTTCCGGGTAAAAAGCACACCATGGCTCTTTCTGAGAAAAAGCAAGCACGGAGGACGAGAATCGCTTTTGCCCTGCGTAGCGTTCCGGGCAGCGGGTAGAACCAGGCAGAGAATTCCCGGCTAGCAGCTTCCCTGTGGCGGGGAAGTGCAAACGTACACGTTTTCGGCCGAAAACGCGTTTTCCGGCGAAAACGCACACCACGGCTCTTTCTGAGAAAAAGCAAGCACGGAGGACGAGAATCGCTTTTGCCCTGCGTAGCGTTCCGGGCAGCGGGTAGAACCAGGCAGAGAATTCCCGGCTAGCAGCTTCCCTGTGGCGGGGAAGTGCAAACGTACACGTTTTCGGCCGAAAACGCGTTTTCCGGCGAAAACGCACACCACGGCTCTTTCTGAGAAAAAGCAAGCACGGAGGACGAGAATCGCTTTTGCCCTGCGTAGCGTTCCGGGCAGCGGGTAGAACCAGGCAGAGAACTCCCGTCTAGCAGCTTCCCTGTGGCCGGGAAGTGCAAACGTACACGTTTTCGGCCGAAAACGCGTTTTCTGGCGAAAACGCACACCACGGCTCTTTCTGAGAAAAAGCAAGCACGGAGGACGAGAATCGCTTTTCCCTGCGTAGCGTTCCGGGCAGCGGGTAGAACCAGGCAGAGAATTCCCGGCTAGCAGCTTCCCTGTGGCCGGGAAGTGCAAACGTACACGTTTTCGGCCGAAAACGCGTTTTCCGGCGAAAACGCACACCACGGCTCTTTCTGAGAAAAAGCAAGCACGGAGGACGAGAATCGCTTTTGCCCTGCGTAGTGTTCCGGGCAGCGGGTAGAACCAGGCAGAGAATTCCCGGCTAGCAGCTTCCCTGTGGCGGGGAAGTGCAAACGTACACGTTTTCGGCCGAAAACGCGTTTTCCGGCGAAAACGCACACCACGGCTCTTTCTGAGAAAAAGCAAGCACGGAGGACGAGAATCGCTTTTGCCCTGCGTAGCGTTCCGGGCAGCGGGTAGAACCAGGCAGAGAATTCCCGGCTAGCAGCTTCCCTGTGGCCGGGAAGTGCAAACGTACACGTTTTCGGCCGAAAACGCGTTTTCTGGCGAAAACGCACACCACGGCTCTTTCTGAGAAAAAGCAAGCACGGAGGACGAGAATCGCTTTTCCCTGCGTAGCGTTCCGGGCAGCGGGTAGAACCAGGCAGAGAATTCCCGGCTAGCAGCTTCCCTGTGGCCGGGAAGTGCAAACGTACACGTTTTCGGCCGAAAACGCGTTTTCCGGCGAAAACGCACACCACGGCTCTTTCTGAGAAAAAGCAAGCACGGAGGACGAGAATCGCTTTTGCCCTGCGTAGCGTTCCGGGCAGCGGGTAGAACCAGGCAGAGAATTCCCGGCTAGCAGCTTCCCTGTGGCGGGGAAGTGCAAACGTACACGTTTTCGGCCGAAAACGCGTTTTCTAGCGAAAACGCACACCACGGCTCTTTCTGAGAAAAAGCAAGCACGGAGGACGAGAATCGCTTTTCCCTGCGTAGCGTTCCGGGCAGCGGGTAGAACCAGGCAGAGAATTCCCGGCTAGCAGCTTCCCTGTGGCCGGGAAGTGCAAACGTACACGTTTTCGGCCGAAAACGCGTTTTCCGGCGAAAACGCACACCACGGCTCTTTCTGAGAAAAAGCAAGCACGGAGGACGAGAACCGCTTTTGCCCTGCGTAGCGTTCCGGGCAGCGGGTAGAACCAGGCAGAGAATTCCCGGCTAGTAGCTTCCCTGTGGCGGGGAAGTGCAAACGTACACGTTTTCGGCCGAAAACGCGTTTTCCGGCGAAATCGCACACCACGGCTCTTTCTGAGAAAAAGCAAGCACAGAGGACGAGAACCGCTTTTGCCCTGCGTAGCGTTCCGGGCACCGGGTAGAACCAGGCAGAGAATTCCCGGCTAGCAGCTTCCCTGTGGCCGGGAAGTGCAAACGAACACGTTTTCGGCCGAAAACGCGTTTTCCGGCGAAATCGCACACCACGGCTCTTTCTTAGAAAAAGCAAGCACGGAGGACGAGAATCGCTTTTGCCCTGCGTAGCGTTCCGGGCAGCGGGTAGAACCAGGCAGAGAATTCCCGGCTAGCAGCTTCCCTGTGGCGGGGAAGTGCAAACGTACACGTTTTCGGCCGAAAACGCGTTTTCCGGCGAAATCGCACACCACGGCTCTTTCTGAGAAAAAGCAAGCACGGAGGACGAGAACCGCTTTTGCCCTGCGTAGCGTTCCGGGCAGCGGGTAGAACCAGGCAGAGAATTCCCGGCTAGCAGCTTCCCTGTGGCGGGGAAGTGCAAACGTACACGTTTTCGGCCGAAAACGCGTTTTCCGGCGAAAACGCACACCACGGCTCTTTCCGAGAAAAAGCAAGCACGGAGGACGAGAACCGCTTTTGCCCTGCGTAGCGTTCCGGGCAGCGGGTAGAACCAGGCAGAGAATTCCCGGCTAGCAGCTTCCCTGTGGCGGGGAAGTGCAAACGTACACGTTTTCGGCCGAAAACGCGTTTTCCGGCGAAATCGCACACCACGGCTCTTTCTGAGAAAAAGCAAGCACGGAGGACGAGAACCGCTTTTGCCCTGCGTAGCGTTCCGGGCAGCGGGTAGAACCAGGCAGAGAATTCCCGGCTAGCAGCTTCCCTGTGGCGGGGAAGTGCAAACGTACACGTTTTCGGCCGAAAACGCGTTTTCCGGCGAAATCGCACACCACGGCTCTTTCTGAGAAAAAGCAAGCACGGAGGACGAGAACCGCTTTTGCCCTGCGTAGCGTTCCGGGCAGCGGGTAGAACCAGGCAGAGAATTCCCGGCTAGCAGCTTCCCTGTGGCGGGGAAGTGCAAACGTACACGTTTTCGGCCGAAAACGCGTTTTCCGGCGAAATCGCACACCACGGCTCTTTCTGAGAAAAAGCAAGCACGGAGGACGAGAACCGCTTTTGCCCTGCGTAGCGTTCCGGGCAGCGGGTAGAACCAGGCAGAGAATTCCCGGCTAGCAGCTTCCCTGTGGCGGGGAAGTGCAAACGTACACGTTTTCGGCCGAAAACGCGTTTTCCGGCGAAAACGCACACCACGGCTCTTTCCGAGAAAAAGCAAGCACGGAGGACGAGAACCGCTTTTGCCCTGCGTAGCGTTCCGGGCAGCGGGTAGAACCAGGCAGAGAATTCCCGGCTAGCAGCTTCCCTGTGGCGGGGAAGTGCAAACGTACACGTTTTCGGCCGAAAACGCGTTTTCCGGCGAAAACGCACACCACGGCTCTTTCCGAGAAAAAGCAAGCACGGAGGACGAGAACCGCTTTTGCCCTGCGTAGCGTTCCGGGCAGCGGGTAGAACCAGGCAGAGAATTCCCGGCTAGCAGCTTCCCTGTGGCGGGGAAGTGCAAACGTACACGTTTTCGGCCAAAAACGCTTTTTCCGGCGAAATCGCACACCACGGCTCTTTCTGAGAAAAAGCAAGCACGGAGGACGAGAACCGCTTTTGCCCTGCGTAGCGTTCCGGGCAGCGGGTAGAACCAGGCAGAGAATTCCCGGCTAGCAGCTTCCCTGTGGCGGGGAAGTGCAAACGTACACGTTTTCGGCCGAAAACGCGTTTTCCGGCGAAATCGCACACCACGGCTCTTTCTGAGAAAAAGCAAGCACGGAGGACGAGAACCGCTTTTGCCCTGCGTAGCGTTCCGGGCAGCGGGTAGAACCAGGCAGAGAATTCCCGGCTAGCAGCTTCCCTGTGGCGGGGAAGTGCAAACGTACACGTTTTCGGCCGAAAACGCGTTTTCCGGCGAAAACGCACACCACGGCTCTTTCCGAGAAAAAGCAAGCACGGAGGACGAGAACCGCTTTTGCCCTGCGTAGCGTTCCGGGCAGCGGGTAGAACCAGGCAGAGAATTCCCGGCTAGCAGCTTCCCTGTGGCGGGGAAGTGCAAACGTACACGTTTTCGGCCGAAAACGCGTTTTCCGGCGAAATCGCACACCACGGCTCTTTCTGAGAAAAAGCAAGCACGGAGGACGAGAACCGCTTTTGCCCTGCGTAGCGTTCCGGGCAGCGGGTAGAACCAGGCAGAGAATTCCCGGCTAGCAGCTTCCCTGTGGCGGGGAAGTGCAAACGTACACGTTTTCGGCCGAAAACGCGTTTTCCGGCGAAATCGCACACCACGGCTCTTTCTGAGAAAAAGCAAGCACGGAGGACGAGAACCGCTTTTGCCCTGCGTAGCGTTCCGGGCAGCGGGTAGAACCAGGCAGAGAATTCCCGGCTAGCAGCTTCCCTGTGGCGGGGAAGTGCAAACGTACACGTTTTCGGCCGAAAACGCGTTTTCCGGCGAAATCGCACACCACGGCTCTTTCTGAGAAAAAGCAAGCACGGAGGACGAGAACCGCTTTTGCCCTGCGTAGCGTTCCGGGCAGCGGGTAGAACCAGGCAGAGAATTCCCGGCTAGCAGCTTCCCTGTGGCGGGGAAGTGCAAACGTACACGTTTTCGGCCGAAAACGCGTTTTCCGGCGAAATCGCACACCACGGCTCTTTCTGAGAAAAAGCAAGCACGGATGACGAGAACCGCTTTTGCCCTGCGTAGCGTTCCGGGCAGCGGGTAGAACCAGGCAGAGAATTCCCGGCTAGCAGCTTCCCTGTGGCGGGGAAGTGCAAACGTACACGTTTTCGGCCGAAAACGCGTTTTCCGGCGAAAACGCACACCACGGCTCTTTCCGAGAAAAAGCAAGCACGGAGGACGAGAACCGCTTTTGCCCTGCGTAGCGTTCCGGGCAGTGGGTAGAACCAGGCAGAGAATTCCCGGCTAGCAGCTTCCCTGTGGCGGGGAAGTGCAAACGTACACGTTTTCGGCCGAAAACGCGTTTTCCGGCGAAATCGCACACCACGGCTCTTTCTGAGAAAAAGCAAGCACGGAGGACGAGAACCGCTTTTGCCCTGCGTAGCGTTCCGGGCAGCGGGTAGAACCAGGCAGAGAATTCCCGGCTAGCAGCTTCCCTGTGGCGGGGAAGTGCAAACGTACACGTTTTCGGCCGAAAACGCGTTTTCCGGCGAAATCGCACACCACGGCTCTTTCTGAGAAAAAGCAAGCACGGAGGACGAGAACCGCTTTTGCCCTGCGTAGCGTTCCGGGCAGCGGGTAGAACCAGGCAGAGAATTCCCGGCTAGCAGCTTCCCTGTGGCGGGGAAGTGCAAACGTACACGTTTTCGGCCGAAAACGCGTTTTCCGGCGAAATCGCACACCACGGCTCTTTCTGAGAAAAAGCAAGCACGGAGGACGAGAACCGCTTTTGCCCTGCGTAGCGTTCCGGGCAGCGGGTAGAACCAGGCAGAGAATTCCCGGCTAGCAGCTTCCCTGTGGCGGGGAAGTGCAAACGTACACGTTTTCGGCCGAAAACGCGTTTTCCGGCGAAAACGCACACCACGGCTCTTTCTGAGAAAAAGCAAGCACGGAGGACGAGAACCGCTTTTGCCCTGCGTAGCGTTCCGGGCAGCGGGTAGAACCAGGCAGAGAATTCCCGGCTAGCAGCTTCCCTGTGGCGGGGAAGTGCAAACGTACACGTTTTCGGCCGAAAACGCGTTTTCAGGCGAAATCGCACACCACGGCTCTTTCTGAGAAAAAGCAAGCACGGAGGACGAGAACCGCTTTTGCCCTGCGTAGCGTTCCGGGCAGCGGGTAGAACCAGGCAGAGAATTCCCGGCTAGCAGCTTCCCTGTGGCGGGGAAGTGCAAACGTACACGTTTTCGGCCGAAAACGCGTTTTCCGGCGAAATCGCACACCACGGCTCTTTCTGAGAAAAAGCAAGCACGGAGGACGAGAACCGCTTTTGCCCTGCGTAGCGTTCCGGGCAGCGGGTAGAACCAGGCAGAGAATTCCCGGCTAGCAGCTTCCCTGTGGCGGGGAAGTGCAAATGTACACGTTTTCGGCCGAAAACGCGTTTTCCGGCGAAATCGCACACCACGGCTCTTTCTGAGAAAAAGCAAGCACGGAGGACGAGAACCGCTTTTGCCCTGCGTAGCGTTCCGGGCAGCGGGTAGAACCAGGCAGAGAATTCCCGGCTAGCAGCTTCCCTGTGGCGGGGAAGTGCAAACGTACACGTTTTCGGCCGAAAACGCGTTTTCCGGCGAAAACGCACACCACGGCTCTTTCCGAGAAAAAGCAAGCACGGAGGACGAGAACCGCTTTTGCCCTGCGTAGCGTTCCGGGCAGCGGGTAGAACCAGGCAGAGAATTCCCGGCTAGCAGCTTCCCTGTGGCGGGGAAGTGCAAACGTACACGTTTTCGGCCGAAAACGCGTTTTCCGGCGAAATCGCACACCACGGCTCTTTCTGAGAAAAAGCAAGCACGGAGGACGAGAACCGCTTTTGCCCTGCGTAGCGTTCCGGGCAGCGGGTAGAACCAGGCAGAGAATTCCCGGCTAGCAGCTTCCCTGTGGCGGGGAAGTGCAAACGTACACGTTTTCGGCCGAAAACGCGTTTTCCGGCGAAATCGCACACCACGGCTCTTTCTGAGAAAAAGTAAGCACGGAGGACGAGAACCGCTTTTGCCCTGCGTAGCGTTCCGGGCAGCGGGTAGAACCAGGCAGAGAATTCCCGGCTAGCAGCTTCCCTGTGGCGGGGAAGTGCAAACGTACACGTTTTCGGCCGAAAACGCGTTTTCCGGCGAAATCGCACACCACGGCTCTTTCTGAGAAAAAGCAAGCACGGAGGACGAGAACCGCTTTTGCCCTGCGTAGCGTTCCGGGCAGCGGGTAGAACCAGGCAGAGAATTCCCGGCTAGCAGCTTCCCTGTGGCGGGGAAGTGCAAACGTACACGTTTTCGGCCGAAAACGCGTTTTCCGGCGAAAACGCACACCACGGCTCTTTCTGAGAAAAAGCAAGCACGGAGGACGAGAACCGCTTTTGCCCTGCGTAGCGTTCCGGGCAGCGGGTAGAACCAGGCAGAGAATTCCCGGCTAGCAGCTTCCCTGTGGCGGGGAAGTGCAAACGTACACGTTTTCGGCCGAAAACGCGTTTTCCGGCGAAATCGCACACCACGGCTCTTTCTGAGAAAAAGCAAGCACGGAGGACGAGAACCGCTTTTGCCCTGCGTAGCGTTCCGGGCAGCGGGTAGAACCAGGCAGAGAATTCCCGGCTAGCAGCTTCCCTGTGGCGGGGAAGTGCAAACGTACACGTTTTCGGCCGAAAACGCGTTTTCCGGCGAAATCGCACACCACGGCTCTTTCTGAGAAAAAGCAAGCACGGAGGACGAGAACCGCTTTTGCCCTGCGTAGCGTTCCGGGCAGCGGGTAGAACCAGGCAGAGAATTCCCGGCTAGCAGCTTCCCTGTGGCGGGGAAGTGCAAATGTACACGTTTTCGGCCGAAAACGCGTTTTCCGGCGAAATCGCACACCACGGCTCTTTCTGAGAAAAAGCAAGCACGGAGGACGAGGACCGCTTTTGCCCTGCGTAGCGTTCCGGGCAGCGGGTAGAACCAGGCAGAGAATTCCCGGCTAGTAGCTTCCCTGTGGCGGGGAAGTGCAAACGTACACGTTTTCGGCCGAAAACGCGTTTTCCGGCGAAATCGCACACCACGGCTCTTTCTGAGAAAAAGCAAGCACGGAGGACGAGAACCGCTTTTGCCCTGCGTAGCGTTCCGGGCAGCGGGTAGAACCAGGCAGAGAATCCCGGCTAGCAGCTTCCCTGTGGCGGGGAAGTGCAAACGTACACGTTTTCGGCCGAAAACGCGTTTTCCGGCGAAATCGCACACCACGGCTCTTTCTGAGAAAAAGCAAGCACGGAGGACGAGAACCGCTTTTACCCTGCGTAGCGTTCCGGGCAGCGGGTAGAACCAGGCAGAGAATTCCCGGCTAGCAGCTTCCCTGTGGCGGGGAAGTGCAAACGTACACGTTTTCGGCCGAAAACGCGTTTTCCGGCGAAATCGCACACCACGGCTCTTTCTGAGAAAAAGCAAGCACGGAGGACGAGAACCGCTTTTACCCTGCGTAGCGTTCCGGGCAGCGGGTAGAACCAGGCAGAGAATTCCCGGCTAGCAGCTTCCCTGTGGCGGGGAAGTGCAAACGTACACGTTTTCGGCCGAAAACGCGTTTTCCGGCGAAATCGCACACCACGGCTCTTTCTGAGAAAAAGCAAGCACGGAGGACGAGAACCGCTTTTGCCCTGCGTAGCGTTCCGGGCAGCGGGTAGAACCAGGCAGAGAATTCCCGGCTAGCAGCTTCCCTGTGGCGGGGAAGTGCAAACGTACACGTTTTCGGCCGAAAACGCGTTTTCCGGCGAAATCGCACACCACGGCTCTTTCTGAGAAAAAGCAAGCACGGAGGACGAGAACCGCTTTTGCCCTGCGTAGCGTTCCGGGCAGCGGGTAGAACCAGGCAGAGAATTCCCGGCTAGCAGCTTCCCTGTGGCGGGGAAGTGCAAACGTACACGTTTTCGGCCGAAAACGCGTTTTCCGGCGAAAACGCACACCACGGCTCTTTCCGAGAAAAAGCAAGCACGGAGGACGAGAACCGCTTTTGCCCTGCGTAGCGTTCCGGGCAGCGGGTAGAACCAGGCAGAGAATTCCCGGCTAGCAGCTTCCCTGTGGCGGGGAAGTGCAAACGTACACGTTTTCGGCCGAAAACGCGTTTTCCGGCGAAATCGCACACCACGGCTCTTTCTGAGAAAAAGCAAGCACGGAGGACGAGAACCGCTTTTGCCCTGCGTAGCGTTCCGGGCAGCGGGTAGAACCAGGCAGAGAATTCCCGGCTAGCAGCTTCCCTGTGGCGGGGAAGTGCAAACGTACACGTTTTCGGCCGAAAACGCGTTTTCCGGCGAAATCGCACACCACGGCTCTTTCTGAGAAAAAGCAAGCACGGAGGACGAGAACCGCTTTTGCCCTGCGTAGCGTTCCGGGCAGCGGGTAGAACCAGGCAGAGAATTCCCGGCTAGCAGCTTCCCTGTGGCGGGGAAGTGCAAACGTACACGTTTTCGGCCGAAAACGCGTTTTCCGGCGAAATCGCACACCACGGCTCTTTCTGAGAAAAAGCAAGCACGGAGGACGAGAACCGCTTTTGCCCTGCGTAGCGTTCCGGGCAGCGGGTAGAACCAGGCAGAGAATTCCCGGCTAGCAGCTTCCCTGTGGCGGGGAAGTGCAAACGTACACGTTTTCGGCCGAAAACGCGTTTTCCGGCGAAAACGCACACCACGGCTCTTTCTGAGAAAAAGCAAGCACGGAGGACGAGAACCGCTTTTGCCCTGCGTAGCGTTCCGGGCAGCGGGTAGAACCAGGCAGAGAATTCCCGGCTAGCAGCTTCCCTGTGGCGGGGAAGTGCAAACGTACACGTTTTCGGCCGAAAACGCGTTTTCCGGCGAAATCGCACACCACGGCTCTTTCTGAGAAAAAGCAAGCACGGAGGACGAGAACCGCTTTTGCCCTGCGTAGCGTTCCGGGCAGCGGGTAGAACCAGGCAGAGAATTCCCGGCTAGCAGCTTCCCTGTGGCGGGGAAGTGCAAACGTACACGTTTTCGGCCGAAAACGCGTTTTCCGGCGAAATCGCACACCACGGCTCTTTCTGAGAAAAAGCAAGCACGGAGGACGAGAACCGCTTTTGCCCTGCGTAGCGTTCCGGGCAGCGGGTAGAACCAGGCAGAGAATTCCCGGCTAGCAGCTTCCCTGTGGCGGGGAAGTGCAAACGTACACGTTTTCGGCCGAAAACGCGTTTTCCGGCGAAATCGCACACCACGGCTCTTTCTGAGAAAAAGCAAGCACGGAGGACGAGAACCGCTTTTGCCCTGCGTAGCGTTCCGGGCAGCGGGTAGAACCAGGCAGAGAATTCCCGGCTAGTAGCTTCCCTGTGGCGGGGAAGTGCAAACGTACACGTTTTCGGCCGAAAACGCGTTTTCCGGCGAAATCGCACACCACGGCTCTTTCTGAGAAAAAGCAAGCACGGAGGACGAGAACCGCTTTTACCCTGCGTAGCGTTCCGGGCAGCGGGTAGAACCAGGCAGAGAATTCCCGGCTAGCAGCTTCCCTGTGGCGGGGAAGTGCAAACGTACACGTTTTCGGCCGAAAACGCGTTTTCCGGCGAAATCGCACACCACGGCTCTTTCTGAGAAAAAGCAAGCACGGAGGACGAGAACCGCTTTTGCCCTGCGTAGCGTTCCGGGCAGCGGGTAGAACCAGGCAGAGAATTCCCGGCTAGCAGCTTCCCTGTGGCGGGGAAGTGCAAACGTACACGTTTTCGGCCAAAAACGCGTTTTCCGGCGAAAACGCACACCACGGCTCTTTCTGAGAAAAAGCAAGCACGGAGGACGAGAACCGCTTTTACCCTGCGTAGCGTTCCGGGCAGCGGGTAGAACCAGGCAGAGAATTCCCGGCTAGCAGCTTCCCTGTGGCGGGGAAGTGCAAACGTACACGTTTTCGGCCGAAAACGCGTTTTCCGGCGAAAACGCACACCACGGCTCTTTCTGAGAAAAAGCAAGCACGGAGGACGAGAACCGCTTTTGCCCTGCGTAGCGTTCCGGGCAGCGGGTAGAACCAGGCAGAGAATTCCCGGCTAGCAGCTTCCCTGTGGCGGGGAAGTGCAAACGTACACGTTTTCGGCCGAAAACGCGTTTTCCGGCGAAAACGCACACCACGGCTCTTTCTGAGAAAAAGCAAGCACGGAGGACGAGAACCGCTTTTGCCCTGCGTAGCGTTCCGGGCAGCGGGTAGAACCAGGCAGAGAATTCCCGGCTAGCAGCTTCCCTGTGGCGGGGAAGTGCAAACGTACACGTTTTCGGCCGAAAACGCGTTTTCCGGCGAAATCGCACACCACGGCTCTTTCTGAGAAAAAGCAAGCACGGAGGACGAGAACCGCTTTTGCCCTGCGTAGCGTTCCGGGCAGCGGGTAGAACCAGGCAGAGAATTCCCGGCTAGCAGCTTCCCTGTGGCGGGGAAGTGCAAACGTACACGTTTTCGGCCGAAAACGCGTTTTCCGGCGAAATCGCACACCACGGCTCTTTCTGAGAAAAAGCAAGCACGGAGGACGAGAACCGCTTTTGCCCTGCGTAGCGTTCCGGGCAGCGGGTAGAACCAGGCAGAGAATTCCCGGCTAGCAGCTTCCCGTGGCGGGGAAGTGCAAACGTACACGTTTTCGGCCGAAAACGCGTTTTCCGGGGAAAACGCACACCACGGCTCTTTCTGAGAAAAAGCAAGCACGGAGGACGAGAACCGCTTTTGCCCTGCGTAGCGTTCCGGGCAGCGGGTAGAACCAGGCAGAGAATTCCCGGCTAGCAGCTTCCCTCTGGCGGGGAAGTGCAAACGTACACGTTTTCGGCCGAAAACGCGTTTTCCGGCGAAAACGCACACCACGGCTCTTTCTGAGAAAAAGCAAGCACGGAGGACGAGAACCGCTTTTGCCCTGCGTAGCGTTCCGGGCAGCGGGTAGAACCAGGCAGAGAATTCCCGGCTAGCAGCTTCCCTGTGGCGGGGAAGTGCAAACGTACACGTTTTCGGCCGAAAACGCGTTTTGCCGGCGAAAACGCACACCACGGCTCTTTCTGAGAAAAAGCAAGCACGGAGGACGAGAACCGCTTTTGCCCTGCGTAGCGTTCCGGGCAGCGGGTAGAACCAGGCAGAGAATTCCCGGCTAGCAGCTTCCCTGTGGCGGGGAAGTGCAAACGTACACGTTTTCGGCCGAAAACGCGTTTTCCGGCGAAAACGCACACCACGGCTCTTTCTGAGAAAAAGCAAGCACGGAGGACGAGAACCGCTTTTGCCCTGCGTAGCGTTCCGGGCAGCGGGTAGAACCAGGCAGAGAATTCCCGGCTAGCAGCTTCCCTGTGGCGGGGAAGTGCAAACGTACACGTTTTCGGCCGAAAACGCGTTTTCCGGCGAAATCGCACACCACGGCTCTTTCTGAGAAAAAGCAAGCACGGAGGACGAGAACCGCTTTTGCCCTGCGTAGCGTTCCGGGCAGCGGGTAGAACCAGGCAGAGAATTCCCGGCTAGCAGCTTCCCTGTGGCGGGGAAGTGCAAACGTACACGTTTTCGGCCGAAAACGCGTTTTCCGGGGAAAACGCACACCACGGCTCTTTCTGAGAAAAAGCAAGCACGGAGGACGAGAACCGCTTTTGCCCTGCGTAGCGTTCCGGGCAGCGGGTAGAACCAGGCAGAGAATTCCCGGCTAGCAGCTTCCCTCTGGCGGGGAAGTGCAAACGTACACGTTTTCGGCCGAAAACGCGTTTTCCGGCGAAAACGCACACCACGGCTCTTTCTGAGAAAAAGCAAGCACGGAGGACGAGAACCGCTTTTGCCCTGCGTAGCGTTCCGGGCAGCGGGTAGAACCAGGCAGAGAATTCCCGGCTAGCAGCTTCCCTGTGGCGGGGAAGTGCAAACGTACACGTTTTCGGCCGAAAACGCGTTTTCCGGCGAAATCGCACACCACGGCTCTTTCTGAGGAAAAGCAAGCACGGAGGACGAGAACCGCTTTTGCCCTGCGTAGCGTTCCGGGCAGCGGGTAGAACCAGGCAGAGAATTCCCGGCTAGCAGCTTCCCTGTGGCGGGGAAGTGCAAACGTACACGTTTTCGGCCGAAAACGCGTTTTCCGGCGAAAACGCACACCACGGCTCTTTCTGAGAAAAAGCAAGCACGGAGGACGAGAACCGCTTTTGCCCTGCGTAGCGTTCCGGGCAGCGGGTAGAACCAGGCAGAGAATTCCCGGCTAGCAGCTTCCCTGTGGCGGGGAAGTGCAAACGTACACGTTTTCGGCCGAAAACGCGTTTTCCGGCGAAAACGCACACCACGGCTCTTTCTGAGAAAAAGCAAGCACGGAGGACGAGAACCGCTTTTGCCCTGCGTAGCGTTCCGGGCAGCGGGTAGAACCAGGCAGAGAATTCCCGGCTAGCAGCTTCCCTGTGGCGGGGAAGTGCAAACGTACACGTTTTCGGCCGAAAACGCGTTTTCCGGCGAAAACGCACACCACGGCTCTTTCTGAGAAAAAGCAAGCACGGAGGACGAGAACCGCTTTTGCCCTGCGTAGCGTTCCGGGCAGCGGGTAGAACCAGGCAGAGAATTCCCGGCTAGCAGCTTCCCTGT